>NW_024080993.1:376366-581883 GCF_003009895.1 Hyaena hyaena | reverse complement strand
GCAACCCCCTCGGGCAATTCCAGGCTCCCTGCTGAGCTCTGGGGGCGGAGTCAGAATCGCAGCTTCCTTCTCTGGGTCGGGCTGGCGCGCATGCGCGGGGGGCTTGCCTGCCAGGTGCGCTGAGCCCGAGCCCGCTGGAGTGAGGAAAACCGGGTCCCTCTATGGCTCGTCACCCAAAACACAAACTCACAGGCAAATTTCCCAGTTTTTACCTCTTTGCCTTCCCTCTCGAGTCCCAGCCAGCCAGGAGTGCGGATGCCCGGTGTCCACGTGGCTCTTTCAGGGGCCCCAGCCGCCTGGGAGGACAATGGCGGCAGGCGCGCCACCACTCTGAAGTCCAGCCTCCAGGAGCAGCACAAAGCAGCAGTCTGTGTGCTCAGCCCCCCCGGGACCAGTTGGCGCGAAGGGACCTGGCGTGCAGGTATTTGGCAAGTACAGTCTTTCTATGCACCGAGCGGAGGTTTTTCTGTTTCGGACTCTCTCCTTTTCCCCTCTCACTCCCCGTAGAGGGTAGAGGGGGATCGCCTCCCACCCTGGAGTCTCCGATCCCGGCCCGATTTTATCTTCCCCGGTTCGCACTCACATTAGAAGGCTCTCTCAGTGGATTCTGCGTCCTTTTTCTCCCAATCTCTCAGGTTTTGTAAGGTTTCCAATGGCTTCAGATCTTTTCCGTGTGATGTATGGGCGCGAGTGCAAGTACGGAGCTCCTTACTTCTCCTCCATCTTGCCCCCTCCTGGTTGATTGATTTTAAACAGGAAGTTAACAATTCATTCAGATGCCCTCAATGAAACATCTTAGTGATTCTTTTAGAGAATATAAAATCCTTTTCTAAGCAGTATAATTACAAGTTTTAGTCAATGAACATTTACTAGTTGAGCTCTACTTATAAATAACTTCCATTTTATAATATTTGACAGTTAAAAGGATGCTGTCCTTTAGATGCTATCTTGTTAACTCATCATACCAATTTTTGGAATTAGTGAGATGAATAAATCATACAGATAAATAACATCCTGAGAATGAACAAAATTATCTTTGGTCTTTTATTCCAAACGAATTTATATCCCTCCTCCCCGACACACTTATTATACCATGATGTGAATCAACACTATCCTTACGTAACACTGTTATGAAGTTACTAACTTTAAGATTTTTTTTTTTTTGGTCCAGTAAATGAGTTAAGCCTACTACACATGAAACAATAAGAGAGAGAGAGAGAGAGAGAGAGAGAAATATCCCTAGTGATTGCACTGGGCAGGGAAACCTTAATATAAGATGCAAAGCTTCAGGCTGTGTATGCCCCACGTATCCTCAGAGAAACCTTTGGAGAGTCAACCAGCTTTGATTAATCTCACTCCCTATCAGCTTCTGCATTTTAACTTTGCACTCCTCATGGCTCACTTTCTCTTGAAGTTATATATGATCTGATTGGTTCTCATCTCAAATTGTTAAGGTTCTAGAAGGCCACAGTCGTTATCAGTTTCATCCCTATATCTCCTAGAATACCTATCAGAATGGTCCCCAAGAATTCTGTTGACTTAAAAATATATCTACAGCAAGTGGATAGTCAGGTTCTATCCTGATTTCAATGGGGGAGGAGATTAATGTATCTGAGCATCTGTTGTGGGTCAGGCACTTGGCAAAGCAGTTTTCAGTCTTTTAATCTAGAAATCACTTGAGATAGATATTATCATCAGTATATTTGAAAATGAGTGAACTGAAGCTCTGCAGCATTTAGAAGATCTTCTGTACATTTTAAGTGACAAAGTCAGGAAGTAGTCCAATTTTATCTGTCTGCAAACCACCTGATGCTTGCCTCTGCTTAGCAGTGCCTTCCATTACCAACATACTTCAGCAGCAAGTGGTAACCCATGTTCCAAGTGGGCACATCGTCTTTTTGATTCTGGTAAAAAGAGTAGGAATTTCATATAAACTATGATCATAGGATATTGGGCTTAACTGAAGTTTGCACTTAGAGCTTATATATATATATATATATATATTTAATTTTTATATAGATATATATAGATATATATTTAATTTTTATATAGATATATATAGATATAAATATATATATTTAATTTTTTTATTTATATATATAAATATATATATTTAATTTTTTAATTTTTAGTTTTTATTTTTCTATATATATATATTATATACATATATTATTTTTTTAAGAATTTCACACCAGATTCAGCAACAAATCACCTTGTATTTAAGAATGAACTTCCCCCATTGCATTCACCACAACCTAGTTCTGGGTGTCAATTTCATTAAGCAAAGGAATGAGATGTCATTAGTGCCCCAGGCCCAGAACCACTCCAATTAATCCATTAACTAAATAAGGAATGGGAAGTCAAGTTTTTCTCTTTTTCTCTCTCCTCTTCTTCCTTCCCTATCTCTCCCCTCCCCTCCTCTGCTCTCCTCTCCTCTCCTCTCCTTTGCTCTCCTCTCCACTCCACTCCAGTCCTCTCCTCTGCTCTTCACTCCTCTCCTCTCTCCTCCTCTCCCCTGCTCTCCACTTCTCTCTGTGAAAGATATAATTGCCAGGCATAGTCATCTACCCAGTGCTCCAAATGTATTTAAAAATCTTGGGAAGTTCGTGAATTATAAGGAAAATTGATTAAAACAATAATTTGGAAATATTTTCCATATAGTCATTAGTATTTATTAAGTACCTACTATGTGCTAGGCAACTTGCCTAGATATAGAAATATAGGCTTATTGCTCTGGGAAGCCCACAATCTAAGAGAAGTTGCAATTGTGTAAATAAACAAGTATTCACAATACAATGGTAATAAAGAAGAACAGAAAAATTACAAAATGCTTGATAACATCAAACTTTGCTTTCCTAAAATATTCTCCCCACCTCCTACAACTATATTAAAAATATTCTAGGGTCACCTGAGTGGCTCAGTCAGTTGAGGGTCCAACTTCAGCTCAAGTCATGATCTCATGGTTGATGAGCTCAAGCCCCATAATGGGCTCTGTGCTGATAGCTCAGACCCTAGAATCTGTTTGGGATTCTGTGTCTTTTTTTCTGCCCCTCCCCCCACTCTCTTTCTCTCTCAAAAAATGAAAAAAAAAACATTAAAAAATAAAAAAATAAACATATCCCCTCATCAGCACCTTTGTGACTATCATAGCACTGTGATTCTCTTGATGACCAATAGCTCCTGCAATTCAAAGGTATTTTCCGGCATGCAGTAGGTGTTCAATAAATATATGTTCACAAGGCCTGCTACAGACTTGGAAGAGATTGGTAGATTTGAAGGAAGTGGCTTAATTTGAATAAGAAAGAAAAGTAAATGATTCTGCCTTACTTCCCTTTATCAGTAAATTCAAACAATGCAACCTACATCCACAACACACGTCTCACAAACCTTGCACAATCTTCAAGGCTTCCAACAAGCTCTGAACCAAATATATTAATTTTATAACTACATGTATTAAACACCTTCTATAATGGCCTTGTGCTGTTGTAGCAGTACAAATTATTAACTACCTACTCAAGTAATAGGTGGAAACCATTTTGGGGAAAATTTTGACTTTCTTTTAGTGGGGATTTTAGAAATAAATGATGGTGAACAGTGAAAAAAGCTCCATGGTTCTCTCTAGTGATGACATCAGAGAGAAAGAGGTGATATAGAGGATTTCATTCTGTATGAGCTGGCAGAAAAATAAGTGAGAAAGTGTAAATGTTGTATGTAAGCTTGTTGAGACTATTTGTGTTTTCTTTTTCCTTACTTTAAAAAGAAGTATTCCTGGCCACTTAATATGCCTTCTTGCATATTGTAAACAGTCAAGAACAAAAAACAAGTTTGTGAAGGCCAATTAAAAGCTTCACGTTGACATCTTGGATTGAAAAAAACAGATGATTGACTTTATTTTCTGAGTCAAGCCATGAACTCAACTCTGGCTATCCAAGGGGGAAAATAATGAAAATATATTTGTCAGAAAACTGTTGGGGTCACTTAAAATATTTAAAGAGGAATAGAAATCAATGCTCCTCTAAAGTTATTGGACCTTACTATGTTTTTTGCTGCCTTATAAGATGATCTCTCCCCACCCCTTCACAAATGAGTATCTGAGTATCTCTTATTAGATTTCATATTCACAGCAGGAGGTGTGTTTGTTCTGGTTAAGGTCATGAAACTCACTTGCAAGTCACTGAGCTAAAGAACCAGGGATTAGCTCAGGATGTGCCATTGGGGAAGTACTGTCGTAATAGCCCTACCACTAATTCAAGTCATCTGCAACTAACACGTTTTACGAAGGCTTCCTAATATTTGATATTCTTTGACTTTAGGTGTCAATGTTTAAAAGTCAGAAGATTCCAAGTAAACAGTTGGATACCACTTTAAAAACTCAACAGTCAACCAATATCATGTCTTTATTTTCATATATCTGCAAACAACTACAGCCAAGAAGAGTTATTCTTTCTTTATCTTTTTAAAGTTTATTTATTTACATTGAGAGAGAGAGAGACAGTGTAAGTGGGTGAGGGGGAGAGAGATAGGGAGAGAGAGGATCCCAAGCAGACTCTGCACTGTCAGCACGGAGCATGACACTGGGCTCAAACTCATGAGGCTGTGAGATCATGATGTGAGCCGAAACTAAGAGTCTGAGGCCTTACCAACTGAGTCACCCAGGTGCCCTCAAGAATTACTCTTTCGGTAGGGAACCCACTCCCTGTGTGTCAGGTAATGAACTCTGGTCTCTTACATTACCTATCGGGTACCGCCAACAACTGAATGTGACTCCCACATGTGTTAACGAAGTGGGTTTTAGAAAGGTCATTCTCCTTGGATGGACAAAAAGAGCCCTCGAAGAGATACTAGTTTTAAATTTCATATTAAGAGCAATGCAAATTAATAAAAGTAAAAACACGGGGCACCTGGGTTGGTTGAGCATCCGACTTTGGTTCACGTCATGATCTCGCAGTTCCTGAGTTTGAGCCCTGCATCAGGCTCGCTTCTGCTGGCACATCAGCCCAAAGCCCACTTCAGATCCTCTGTCCTTTATCTGCCCCGCTCCTGCTTTTGCTCTCTCAAAAAGAAATATTAAAAAAAAGTAAAATCATGTAAATATGCATCTAAGCTTTTCTGTGTTACCATGATTTCTCTAGATAGAAAAAAAAATAGTTTCTTGTAAATGTAGAAAGAAAAGGAAAACGTGTTGATTTCTGTAGAAACAGCCATGTGCTATTTATAATGCCTTTTAAAAGGCAAGTGAGTTTCTGGAATGTGCTGACTGCCCTGTTTCTGGCAACTTCTCTTCTGCTCATTAGCTATTTCATATAAAGTAACATGAGACTCCCAGCTGTACCTATTAATTCATTAGAGAACTGATTGCATTTTCATTTTCACCTTTTTGAGCTATCTGATGCATATTTATTCCTCATAAGAACGTCTTCACTTGCCTACTTCGCTTTTGGCTTTTATTTTAAACAACAATAAAAACATGATTCTTTTTTTTCCTTTCAGATGCATTTTGACTTACTGTTTGCTAGAATCAGCAAAGTAGATTTTTTGTTTTGCTTTCCTTTTTCTAGTTTTATCAAGTTCAAACAGTTGATAAGAATTTTTCTTTTGATAAAGGGAACAACTTATCTTTGGATATTTCTATTTCCAAATAAAATGGATTTCTTGAAAATTTACCCTACGATGAAAAGAACCCGTATGATATTAATTCTATCGAATCTTTAACATTTCTATTTAATAAAGATTTTCTTAAAGGTAGAAAAAACAGTTGCACTGATTTTCATTATGAAACCATATTACAGTTAGCAATAATGAAAGGGAAGTAACACTGAGAGTTCCCACAGGAAATCTGCCAGGCTCACCAGATCAAAATTTTCTTAAGAGTGAATGCATAGTCATTGTACCCATTTATATGTTTAAAGGTAGTTTTCAAAGTGCAACTATAAGCTTAATCCTTGAAGTAGTCTATCATTTAAACAACTAATAGAAATATTGATGTAATAATTAGTAGAGTCATAGTCACATAGTTAATTTTTGGAAAGAGATCATAGCGAGTATGTAGTAGTAGACCCTTTGCTTTCTTTTATGTCATGAGAGATTCAGAACTGGTTATACCCATAAAAGTCTTCTGCCTGCACCTAATCCATATTAATAATTCACTTCCCATTAAAGAGTAGTTCCTTAAGAAAATATTGGATGGCTTGGTGAGCAGGAAAATACACCAAACTTTCTATGACCTTGTGAGAGTGCTGACTGATTTTTGTTTGGTAGGTAAGCATTTCTTTTCCATGAAATTTTGCATTGAGTCTCTGTTAATCCTTCAACTGCTGAAATGACATAAATATGGTTTAGTAATTAGAATAAAATGAAATCTGTCTTTGTCTTATTTATTGTGAATAACAAATCTCTGCGATCTTAGTGACTTAAAATTGCATGTATTTATGGTTCAAAGTCCAGGCATGTCTTGGGTGTCTTGTGAGGTGGCATTCACGGTGCGAATGAGGGTTGGGAATATAATTTGAAGGCTTAAATGAGGTAGGATCTATTTCCCAGTTCCCATGGTGTTGGTGGATTTCTTTTCTTTTTGGGTTGTTAGGTTGAGGGCCATGGTTCCTATGTGGTTGGTGGCCTGTTGACAAATGGGACTTCCCAACACAACTTCCTATGTCTAAGGCAGCAAGGGAGAGACTAGGCTAGCAATACAGAAGTTACAAGACTATGTATCGTAATAATGGAAGCAAAGTCTTGGACCTTTACTATATTCTGTCAGGAGAAAGTTACAGGTTCTGCCTGTAGTCAAGGGGAGGGAAATATACAAGGTACGAATTTCAATAAATGAAGACTTCTGGGGGCTATCTTAGAGTCTACTTGCCACACAACCGTACATACTACAGTTCAATCCTTTTCAGGCCTTCAATGCACCATTCGAGATTGCAAAAATCGTGCATTTTTCATGTTTTTAAAATTTACACAAAATAAATGTCATAGCACACTGTATCAAATATGCCATTCCATTTGACCTTATAATTTATTTGAGTAATGTTGCATTTGAACTCCATGAAATATAAAGCTGTGATGCTGGTATTCATATCTCAAACACTTTGAGATGTAAAATTTACTCCTAAGTTTCTTTGTGGCAACACCCATAGTGTTCCTGAGGAAAAAAACTGTAAGGGATTTTCAAATTGATGCAGAGAGTTATAGATGTTGGGATTAGTAATTTTGATGAAAGAAGCTAAGAAGACAACTGCCCAGCCTCCAAGTGTCATGAGGCTGCTCGGATAAGTTAGGAATATCAGTGCAAAATGAGGTGAATTAGGATGCTATGTAACATCCCTAGGGTGACACTTTCAGTAACATGAGCTTTAAAAGAGGCACCTTTGACTCTCAAAGGAAAAACTACTTTATGGGGATCAAATTAAGTATCATCATTTAAGGGACAAATCAGCGCAAGTTCAATGAAGAAAATTAAAAACTCTTTGTACCCAATAGATAACTTTCCTTGGTTGGCATGTTCTCTTGTATTAATGTAGTGAATATGAGCTCTAATTAAAAGCAGTAACAAATCTTGACTAGATAAATTAATCCTTTCTGGAAGCAGGTTGCAATCTTGTTTTAGGTGTTAGATTATGAACTGTACAAAGTACAAATTTTCATACTTATGGAATTTCCTTCTTTAATTTTTTTAATGTTTACTTTTGAGAGAGAGAGAGAGCAAGAGAGAGAGAGATACAACTCGATGCAAGCTTCAGGCTTTCTCCAGCGCAGAGCCCAACGTAGGGCTTGAAGTCACTAACTGTGAGATCATGTCCTGAGTCAAAGTCTGACACTTAACTCCCTGTGTCACCCAGGTGCCCCTGGAATTTTCTCTTAAATAGCAAGTTCTGCCAACCAGGTGATACTTGCTTTTGGAAGCACTTCCAAAGAAGCATTTCATCTTGTAACTGGCTTTCTAACATTATACTCCATATCCTTGCTTGATTCCTTTATTTGACATAAGCAGAATTTAAACACTGTACTATGTTCTCAAGTTCACACTCTTGAAGCTCATTTATTCAGTTTTTAAGGTCCTTTTTAAAGGTAAATAGGTGTTTTGTAAGTTGTTTCTCTAGTTTATTGTGGTATTCCCTGTTAAATCTATTACGTGAAAAGTATTGCTAAATATCGAAAAGTTAACGTGATACAATATAGGACCAATATTTCCATTCTTATTCCTGCCTTAGGACACTCTCTTGCATGAAGTCTTTGGACTTTTTGAGAGTATCCTTCTAGAAATTACAGTATTTTTTGTACCCTTTGAAAGAAGTATAACATCTATTTATACCTTCTTTACGTATACTTTTACAGTCATATGTGATTTAAATAACACACATTTCACACACCTATATAAAATACCGGATGAGAGATTTCTAGAGGATGAGAAAATCATAAACAGATGTTCTAATATTTTCTTTCCCCACTACAGTGTTTTTCATACCCAGTTTTAGGAGTCTAGACACTAGGACTGTGATGATAATTGTTGGTACAGATCAATGGTATAAAATATTGGCTTAGATATATTAAAATGAAAATGATTAATAATTTTCACTCAATTAATAGAAAACAAAGTGAAATCAGTCCATACTACTCTAAGCCTGTCTTTACTCAGTTGTTTTGAAAATAATAATTAGAAAACAACCATGGGAACACTTTGATCTTTTACATACAACTTAAGAAAAATTTAAATAAGGTGACTAGAATTTATTGGCTTCTGGGTTTCTAAAAAATTGTGTTATAATATTTAGTATTTACATAAATTCAGTCATTTAGGAAACAGGTAAAAACCAGTTCTAAGATAGCTAAGCATTTAGTTTAGAAATTTGCTTAAGAATTTCAAGCCTGAAAAATAGATGTATTATATAGGTAAGATCCAATTTTTATTTAAATTGGCAATACATTTTAAACTAGAACATTTATTCTTTTTTTTTTTACAATTTTATTTTTATTATTTTTTTAATGTTTTATTCTAGGAGAGAGAGAGAGAGAGAGACAGCGTGAGCAGGGGAGGGTCAGTGAGAGAGGGAGTCACAGACTGAAACAGGCTCCAGGCTTGGAGCTGGCAGTCAGCACAGAGCCCGACGCGGGGCTCGAACCCACGATCTGTGAGATCATCACCTAAGCGAAAGTCAGACGCTTAACCAACTAAGCCACCCAGGCGCCCCTAGAACATTTATTCTTATGTGAATGATGTTATTAAAAATATTTAGCCAATTCCTATAAAATGTTTTATAATTTATAGATTAGTTCTTTTGCTCAAAAGAAAGGTCATTAAACAAAAGAGGTAATTTATTTTTCTTAATTAAAAAAATTAGACAAGTTTTAAGTTTGTTTATTTTGGGACATATAGAGCACATGCACATATCCGGGCAGAGAGAGAAAGAGAGAGAGAGAGAATTCCAAGCAGTCTCTGCACCATCAGCTAAGAACCCAAAGTGGGGTTTTGATCTCACGAACTGTGAGATCATGACCTGAGTTGAAATCAAGAGTCAGAGGCTCAACTGACTGAGCCACCAGATGCCTCCAAAATAGATACTTTAAATTATATTTATATAAAGTTGGCACTTTGAGTTAGTTGGCTTACCTTTTCCCATTGTCATTAACTTCAAATTATACCTCATGCCAGCTGTCTTTGAATCTTGTGTTTGATTCTCTATATGAATGCATTTGTTTTACTCTAAAACTACCTCATCTTAAAATTCCAACTGAACTTCTATGTTTTCCCTTAGGTTTTATCTCTATTGTTGAAAACTCTTGCTTTTCTCAAAATTGTTATCAGGGGTTTTAGCATTAAAATATATGCTGCCTTGCTCTGAAATATGTTTTCCTAGGTACAGGCAGTAAACTACCAGAACCGTAAGGAACATAATGTCATCTTTGTTTGATTGATTCAGGTCCTGTAAGATCTTTTAATATAATATCATTAGACACAATAAGTATTATTACACTCCTGCCACATAGAATGCTCATTGTGGCATGTACTTTACCAGAAGCAGAGAGTATTACCAAAGGCTTAAACATGGCTGCCATGAAATTGACCTACCTTACCTGCAGGCTCAGATGTGGGCCAACTCAGTCAGAAACTCTTTACAGTCAAGTAACATAGACTTTTCCTAGAGAAGTAGAATGCTAATGATTGAGAGTATGAATAGTTCACTTTCGGGGTTAAATTAGTTTGACAAATTCTTTTCACAGAATGAGTTTTGAAAGCAGGGCAACTTGAAAGAGTGAATTGTACTGGGTATAGAGGATATATTACTAGATATCACCAAGGTTTAAGAACAGGCATGGAAAGGAGGAGATAAGCATGCCAGATTTATATATTTTAATGTAAACATGTAAGTTGTGATAACTAGTACTCTTTCACTTAAAATCTGTGTTACATGATAACATAGTGTCATATGTGAATACATTTTCACTCTCAAATTTATCATCTTCCTTTCTGAATAGAGTGTAGTCTTTTAGGTTTACTTGATAATGAATACATTTGAGAGTTGATAAGTTGGTATAATCTATAACACCCATGATTTTTGAAACTCTACAACTTATACGTTTATATGTTATTAATTATAAAACGAAATATAGTTGTATAACACTCAGTGATAGTCCACAAAATTGGTTTTCTTATCTAGTGAATTTTAAATAGCATTTTAGCTTGAATACCTTTGTTCTTCTGGGGAAGGAAAGAATTTGATTCAGCATAATAAAGTGTAGTCTTTTAATGGCAGCTCAAATTACCAGGAGATGTTTAATTGGATCTAAGATTGAATCAGACGTAGGACACTTATGGGCACTTGGGTGATATTTCATATCGGTGGCTATTAATTTATTCTTCAAATTTGGGAAGCAAGGTCTCTCGTGTATATGGTTTAACAGATTTGCATTTCATAGGTTATTTGCCTTGTTGCAAAGTATCATATGAAGTTAAAAAAATAAAAATTGCCTAATTAGAAAATTCATAGAAAGTTAGCTATATGATAATTTACTTTCTATATCATTTGCTATGCATTTTCATTATTTTTATGAAAGAATTCATTGTTATTTGGACTTTAAGTTTGGTGTAACTGGAATGAAATAAATGCACACAGATCTTTACAATAAATATCTATATCTGTATCATCTCTGTATAAACTCAAGAGAAAGGGCCTTTTACTTAGGGACATACTTAGCAATGAAAGTACAATTTAGGCAGAATTTATGCCTTTAACTTTATACACACATTTAACCTTGTAAGCTAGATGTTTGGCTAAAATTTATCTGATAAACACAAGGTAGTGTCATGCTTAGGAAGCTTACTTTGTGTGGTAGGAACAGTCTCCCTGTCTTCTAGCATACAATAATTTAGAATCATAATCCATATTTAATAATCAGGACATTGAATGAGGTGCCTGGGTGGCTCAGTCAGGTAAGCATTTGACCTGACTCATTCCAGCTTAGGTCATGATCTAACAGTTTTTGTGTTCGAGCCCCTCGTCGGCTCTGTGCTGGCAGCTCAGAGCCTGGAACCTGTTTCAAATTCTGTGTCTCCTTCTCTCTCTGCCCCTCCCCTGCTCACGCTCTATCTGTCTCTATATATATCTCAAAAATAAAATAAACCTTAAATTAAAAAAAAACAGGACATTGAAATAAAAAAAGTTTCCCTTACAATTCAATTTATATATGAAAATCTGAGTCCTACTATTTAGATCTCATGCAAACAAATTGTAAAATACATATATTTGCTATTCCAAGGCAGATTTGTGTATTTTTTAAATGTCAGATATACCTAGCTTACGGTGATACAAATTCATATAGGCTGAACAATGCAGTTATAGGAAAATGCAGGTAAGGCTCTTCCACTTAACACATCACGGCACTGGTTCAAGTCTGAAATATTAATCAAAGCACGTTAAGAGCTGCATTTGGAGTGTGTGGAAGAACAAAAGTGATCTCTACAAATTGATTGAAAGGAAAAGAGTCTAGCACTCCAGACCTGTAATCACAGTGGCCCATGCTGCAAGACGCTGATCATTGCCATAGCAACAGACTGTTTTGTTACATCATGGAAATGAGGAGTCTGAGAGTTACAAGAGCAACATCCCACAGAGGGAACAAATGCAAAGCCATGATAAGAAAGGGTAGTATAAGATGTGCTCACAGGTAAAGATGACCATTTTGGAAGGGGTGGTAACAAAGGCACATAAAGATAGATGAGCAGCTCATGGAAATTCAATTCTACTTTTGTATTGGGGCTTTCATTTGTCACTATTCTCAATCACTGTTATCACTGGCTAACTTCCTTTCCTTCTTTCCTTTTGCTAATCTCTTTCTTTTTTAAAAAAAATTTACTAAGTTTTAAATTTTAATTCCAGTATACTTAATTTACAGCGTTATGTTAGTTTCAGGGCATACACTGTAGTGATTCGACACTTTCATAAATTACTCAGTGCTCATCATGGTAAGTTTACTCTGTCTTTCCTACTCCTTTTAATACCACACAGAGTGCCGCTTAAAAAAAAGTTAATGAGCACCAGCATGGCTCAGTCATTTAAGCATCTGACTCTTGATTTCAGCTCAGGTTATGATCTCACATGCCCTGTGTTGGGCTCCGTTCTGAGCATGGATCCTGCTTGGGATTCTCTCCCTCTCTGCCCTTCCCCTACTCATGCACACACACTCTCTCTCAATCTTTCAAAATAATTTTAAAAATTTTTAAAAAAGAAAGTTCAATTTTTTTCTATTTCATTTCCTAAGACACTATATACCATTGTCAATTCCAAGAAATACAGAAAATATTTAATTTTATATATTACAGAGATTACACTCTTATCCAAATGTTAAACAATATCTATAATGTGGGGAAATGCATCACTTATTAAATGTATATGTTCCAATCATATGTGGATGTATCCAATATTATGAAGTCTTTTAGACTCCAATGTGTTGATACATTATTGAACACAGTGTTCATTTGTGTAACAAATCCATGTTTGTTGAAAACCCTAGTATATTCAGAATTGCACTTCCCATAATGACTGAGTCAGGTCCAAGTGGACCGCTGTTACCGCAGAAAGCAATGATAAAATCTGGACATGATATAATAAGTGGCTGCCCGAAGTCACTGGGGAATGAAGGAAAGCAGGCAGGTGTGGGATATTGACTTGGAGAGGAGCTGAATGGTATCAGTTCTTTGTTTCTAGCCCAGGAACAGTGAGCTCCCATGCTGCTGGGGAGTGGGGTGATTGAAAGACCAGTCTTCCTGGCCTCAAGAACAATGTTTAGGAGTCGCCAATTCAGCCACATTAAAATTAGGGCGAGATACTTATTATAACATCTCGTATTTGCTCTGGAAAGTCTCTGGGGAGAAGGGGTCTCAGGCTTCCATCTGACCACATCTTTGGCTGATCCCCAAAACATGCTTGAGAGGGGCAGACTCAGAGAAACTCAGAACCGAGAGATCTGAACTGAGATTAGAACTACTGCCTAAAAAACAATGCTCATTTTGTCGACAACCAAGTTAATTGCCTGCTAAAACACAAGACACAGACTTCAGAGTTTCTACATCTTAACATTCAAGATATCCAGGACACTATCAAAGACAGCTTTCAAAGATAAAAAGGTAAATTATAAGCCTCATACAGAGATAAAAATGAACACTTGTGTAAGATTTTATTCTATTCATTTATCGATAAAGTGACCAGACAGATGTTCTAATCCATTCAGAATCTATACATCAGGAATACTGAAATGAGTATTCAAATGGAAGGAAAATTTTTTTTTCCCCTACAGTGAGGAGGGAAGTCAATTGAACTTAGGATAGAATTTGCAGATCTGTAAATTAGCCACAATTTACAGAGTTACACAATGTTTCAATATAAAACTACAGTCAGGGGGCGCCTGGGTGGCTTAGTTGGTTAAGTGTCCGACTTTTGCTTAGGTCATGATCTCACAGTTCGTGGGTTCGAGCCCCGTGTCGGGCTCTGTGCTGACTGCCAGCTCAGAGCCTGGAGCCTGTTTCAGTCTGTGACTCCCTCTCTCACTGACCCTTCCCTGCTCACTCTGTCTCTCTCTCCTAGAAATAATAATAAAACAAAACAAAACAAAACAAAAAACTACAGTCAGATAGTCTGGGATATCTTCCATACAGTGTCTACTTTTCCACTGAAATGCAATGTGTTTTCAAAACATAATTCCAAAATCTCCTACCATAAAAAAGACCAGGAAATTAGTAGCATTGTTGACTGAAAACACAACTAAATGAAGTCCATCTCAAGATGGTCCAGAGGTTTTAGTTAGGAAATCAAGATTTTGAAAGCCATGATAATATACTCAGAAAGCTACAGGAAAATTAGATTTCAAAACATTTTTCTTACTAGGAAGACTTTTTCATTAATAAAATGGATTCGCACTCACAAGAATGGCTAAACTTAAAAAGGCTGATGATTCCAGGTGAAGACAAGAGAAATTGTAACTTTAGTAAATTATAGATAGAAATGTGGAATGTTTCAACTTAGAAGTTTGAAAGTTTCTTAGGAACTTAAACATACAGTTAACGTATGACCTAGAAATTCCACTCTAAGATATTTATCCAAGAGGAGTGAAAACATAGGGTCACACAAAGAGCAGTATATGAATGTGCAGAGCAGTTTTATTTATCGTGGCCCCGAAGACAGAGTATGCAAGTGTCCTGTATGGTTAGACAGTTCTGGTGTATTAAGACTATAGAATTCTTCTGGGGCATAAAAAGAATGAGCTCCTGAAACACAGCGTGGATGAATCTCACAAGTATCTATTAAGTGAAAGAAGCCAGACATAAGAAACTACATACTGTGTAATACAATTTATATAAAATTCTATGAAAATCAAAACTTGGGTGACAGTAAGTATATCCATGTTGCTAGGGATTAAGGGTGGGGCCATTTTCATTGTAAACCAGCATAAGGGAATCTTTCTGGGGACTGTAAATATTCTGTGCTTCCCCTGTGGTAATAAATCCACAGCCGTGTCCATTGGCCAGAACTCAGCAAAAAGCACACTTTTAAAAGGTGTCATTTATTGTTATATTTCAGTAAGTCTGATTTTAAACATCTTTGCATTTTAGGGGGTGCCTGGGTGGCTCAGTCAGTTAATCATCTGAATCTGGATTTTGGTTCACATCATGATCTCATGGTTAATAGGTTCTAGTCCCTTTGTGGGGCTCTTTGCTGTCAGTGTGGAGCCTGCTTGGGATTCTCTCTCTCTCTCTCTCTCTCTCTCTCTCTCTCTCTGTGTGTGTCTCTCTCTCCCTCCCTCCCTCCTTCTCTCTCTGCTGGATTGTGTTCACTCTCTCAAAATAAATAAATAAACTTTAAAAAAAACTTTGTATTTTCAGTACATGGATGCCAAAACACTATACAATTTAATTATAATATGAAACAAAACTTTGGGGGGCTCCTGGGTGCCTCAGTAGGTTAAGCGTCTGACTTCAGCTTAGATCACAATCTTGCGTTGGGTGGTTTTGAGCTGTGCTTTGGTCTCTGTGCTAACAGTGCAGAGCCTGGGAGCCTGCTTCGCATTCTGTGTCTCCCTCTCTCTCTGCCCTTCCCCTGCTCACACAGTATCTCTCTCTCTCTCAAAAATAAACATTAAAAATAAACACAAATTTTTAATATTCATTCCATTGTTTTAATGCTGTTTTTCTGAAAACATTCTGCATGAATTATCAAGTAAACTGAAAAATGGTACCAGTATATTACAGAGATAATATTTTGACTTAACACTTTCACTCCAGAAATGCATATTAATCATTGAAACATACTAAATTACATTTGTTTGCTGGCCTATTTTACTTAAAATGAATAAAATACTGTAGAAAAATATTTTAGTACCAAACATATGTAAAACTTTTCTACAACCTCTTGTGGGAGTGACTGATATAATTTAGCAAATCTAATAAAAATATAGCATTTATTATCAGAAAAGTCTCATTTTGTATCCTGATCCTACTTATATATGATCTAATAAGAATTACCTCAATGTAGAAAGCTTGAGTTTACAGCAATAAAATCCAAAGATTTTTTTTTTAAATATTTATTTTTGAGAAAGAGAGAGAGAAAGCATGAGAGGGACAGAGAGAGAGACACAGAATCTAAAGCAGGCTCCAGGTTTCAAGCTGCCAGCACAGAGCCTGATGCCAGGCTCAAACCCACAAATGACAAGATCATGACCTGAGCTGGTCAGACATGCAACCAACTAACTGAGCCACCCAGGTGTCCCTAAAATCCAAAGATTTTTGATTGATGATAAGTTATTGCTGCTGCAAAAATAGCTTAAAACAAATGTATTATCTTAGAGTTTGGGAGGGCAGAAATTTAAAATTCGTCTCATTGTGCTACAGTTAAGGGGTCAATAGGGCTATTTTTTTTCTGGAGTCCATGGAGGAGAATCCATTTCCTATCTTTTCCAGCTTCAGGAGGCCACCTGCCTTCCTCCTGGCTTCTGCCTCCCTCTTCACAAGAAGGTAGAGCATGTTCACAACCTTGTATCTGACTGTCCCACCTCCTCTTTATAAAAATGCTCGAGGTTACATATCCCCAGTGGGATAACCCAAGATTGTCTTTCCACCCCAAATCCATAATCTGATCTTAAATTGACCTTGGCCATATAACAGGTTCTGGGGATTAGGACCTGGGTATTTTTGGAGGGGTTATCATCCAGGCCCGTCACAACTGGTAACCCTGAATGATGCTACTCAAGAGGCTTTCAGTGGTGATAAAGAAAGATAAGGCCCCTGATCTCCTGCACTTTATAGCCTAAGTAGGAATTTTAAGAAATCCTAGTAAGGTTGAGGTGCCTGAGTGGCTCAGTTGGTAAAGCATCTGACTTTGGCTCAGGTCATGGTCTCACGGCTCGTGAGTTCAAGCCCCACATCCGGCTCTGTGCTGACAGTGCAGAACCTAGAGCCTGCTTCGGATTCTGTGTCTTCCTCTCTCTCTCTGCCCCTCCCCTGCTAGCGTTCTCTCTCTCTCTCTCTCTCAAAATAAACAAACATTAAAAAAATTAAAAAAAAAAAAAGAAATCCTAGTAAGGTGATGTAGGAAAGAAAATAATTTACAAAAGGTGGCAGGAAGAAAACATTTAAGTAGTTACTAATATTTCACCAAATGGGAACTAATAAATATATCTTTTTTGGATAGTCCACGTTAAAAAGTAGCATTAAGACATTGGATGCAATTTACAAAATGTTCTTGCAAAACTTGTATGAAAACATGATCAAGAGCAAAGAGCGAATACCATTCCAGTAGTGAATTCTGTAATTTTTTCTAATGAAGATTGAAGCAGGGAGGGTGTGTATGCACAATAAAATTAGGCAAATACATTTTATAGGCACTGTGAGCACCTTTTCTGGCAGTATCCAATATATTCTTTATTCAAACTCTGATAAAAGATAGATCTACCATTTAATGGGTAAGCCATTGAGGCTGGGGATCTGTGGCCAAATTGCTAGTGTAGTGGACAGTTAGCCCGAGTTCGAGCTGAGTGGAAGCCTTCTAGTGCGCTGTTGATTTGAGAACAAAAGTAGTCTGTGATGTTCTGGGAGGAGGACATGGAAGAAAACGTGAAAGCCCAATGGAGCATCAATTAGCTGAGGAGTCCATGTAATCTAGGTTGTCATGGTGATGATGCCGGCAAGGGAGAAAGGCAGCGTCCTCAGGAGTACCACTGCCACATCCCATTATTTCAGGGAAGCCAGATCTGAAAAGCTTTGCTTTCGGCATCATACTAGGTAGTTTTCTTTGCCCGACATTTTTTCTTGCATAAACCTGTTTTCAGTTAATTCCAAAATATATAGTGATATTTGCATCCATGCTTGTCTTCTTTTATGTTGTGATTTCTTAAGAGAAAACTGAAAACTGAATTCCCTATATATAAAGGTTGTCATTTTAATGAGTTTTCAAATGATTTCTTAATTTTTCTGTACAACCAATCGAGAATTTAACAGCTATTATTTTGAAAATATTGATGATATATATGTTTCATTCTAGTTGCCAGTTGGTTTTAATTTTTTAAGCAGGCTAGCAACATTGTCCGAAGGTATTTTTTTTAGCCCTGGTAAAATTTCAAGTATGCCTTTTTCCCTACAACTTATGTTGAACATTTCAAACATAAACAGCTGATTGAATAGTTTAATGAACATCCACGAACACTTTGTTACCATAATTACTTACATCTTGCCATGTTTTAAAAATCTTTCTAGATAAGTAATCATATTTTTGTCTGGTGAATCATTTGGGACTAAGTTGGAGACATGATGACGTTTTACCCCTAAATACTTTAGTATGATTTTTTAAAATTTTGTTTATTTTATTTTTCATCAGATACTTCCAACTATTATGTAATTGCATCCACAATTTTCCTGTCCTAAATATTCTTTCTTGCTTAATAAGACTTCCCTACCCCAAGCCCCCTCCCTACTCTACATCTTGACTCTGAGGTTATACAAATATATTTTCTCTTTATGTCATCCAAAATTGAGGTTTTAGAAAAAAACACAAGGCTGAATTACAAAGAGCAAAACTTCATTATAAGTATATTTAAAGATTTTTCCTGTTTTCTTTTTTTTATAAATAGTTTATTGTCAAGTTGGTTTCTATATAACACGCAGTGCTCACCCCCACAAGTGCCCTCCTCCATGCCCATCACCCCCCCTTCCCCTCTCCCCCACCCCCATCAACCCTCCGGCATTCCAGAGTCTCTCATGGTTTGCCTCCCTCCCTCTCCCCCACTATTTTTCCCCTTCTTCTCCCCCACGGTCCTCCGTTAAGTTCCTCCTAATCCTCCTATACGTGCAAACATATGGTATCTGTCTTTCTCTGCCTGACTTATTTTGCTCAGCATAACACCCTCAAGTTCCATCCATGTTGCTACACATGGCCAGATTTCATTCTTTCCCATTGCCATGTAGTATTCCATGTATAGATAAACCACATCTTCTTGAGTTGAGTTTGGTAACTTTGTGCCTGTGTCTACTATGAATTTTTTAGGAGCAAACATATTCTCTGATATAATCACAGTACCATGATCACATTCAAAGAATATAGTGTTGATAACATATTCATGTTTGCTCAATTTCCTAATGAAAGATTTATAGCATATTTATACAGAATCCAATTAAAGATAATACACTGTATATAGTTTTCATATTTCTTTAACCACCTTTAATATAGGAATTATTTTCTTTCATAGCATTGATAAATTACAGAACTGAGGTCAATAGTTGGGCAACTGGATTGTCTGTTTCTTCGTGATCAGATTCACACAATTAGAATTTATACAGTCATTGGTTATGTTAAGTTGGATCAATAGACTTTCTTTATTCTTAAATTATTATTTTCTCTTTGTAATAAGTATTCTATAGGATGATACTTTCGGTCCGTCTCCTTATACTGTTTCTCAACCACAATTTACTCCATGGTCTAGTATCTATTCCTGATCTGTTTCAACCAATTATTGCTTGGATATTTTGCATGTATAATGTGGTATCCTTCTGAAAACAAGCTTCTTTTCCTTTGTCTTCTTAATTTTATTATACTTATGCACTCTTTTTTAAAAGTATTATAATCTATTATTGCCACTATTCTTTTAGATCCTCAAATTTTCCCATAATTGTCAGCAGGAATCATATAAAGCTTGTTTTTATGAACTTTTGAAATGCCTGTATGTAGAAAAAAAATTTCCTAGATTAAAGGCAGTTGAAGAAATATGAAAATCCTTATTTTCCAGCATAACAAGGTATTTCAGGCACACCATTCATGTTTTCTCCTCTATATCTGGAACAGGTGATTTCTCCAAAGAACTTTTCTTGCTTTTATTGGGAAACTGTATTATAGCCTGATATCTGGGCTCTAGGTACACTAATTTCTCCTGGGATGTCATTGTTTCTAGGACATTTCAATAGACATAAGCTAGTAAAATAATACTAGGAGTATTCTCAACTTTGTGCTGATACCTTCATAGGCAATTCAACAATGGATGGATATTTCTCTCCTCCATCCACATTTATACCATATTTCTCCCACAATAATCACATGGTTACCAGGAATATTAATGTATTTACCAATTTGTCTCTATTCAATACATAAAAAAGTAGTTTGGGGAATTATGAAACCAATATTACTCACAATAACATATTTTAAAAATCTTCTTTAAAAAAAAAAAGAGTGCCAGTAGGGGAGGGGTAGAGAGAGAGAGAGAGACAGAGAATAGAAAAAGGCTCCAGTGCGGAGACCAATGATGGGCTTGAATTCACCAACTGTGAGACCATGACCTGAGCCAGGGTCGGAGGCTTAGTTAACTGAATGAGCCATCCAGTTGAGCCAACAATAACACATTTTAAATCTAGTTCAAGACTCCTTTAGAGTTACTTTTTCATTTAGAATATATCCAACTGATGCTGTGTAGTCAGATCATTGTGTTAGAAAGTTAATTATTTTTCTTGGGGTGCCTGAATGGCTCAGTCCTCTGAGCATATGACTCTTGATTTCAGCTTAGGTCGTGATCTCTTAGTTTGTGAGATCGAGCCCCACTTCTGGCTCTGTGCTGACAGTGGGGAGCCTGCTTGGGACTGTCTCTCTCCCTCTCTCTGCTGCACCTCTGTTACTGTGCTCCCTGTCTCTCTCTGTCTCAATATAAATAAATAAACATTTCAAAAAATATATATTTTTATTCAGCTTTCAATTTTATATACAATTAAGGTTTTCTGCTAATAGTTCTATTTTATCATATCTCCCTTTGCCTAAATTTAATTTTGTTTTATGAATATGTAAAACAGTATCATTCAAAATGAAATCCATAGTAAAAGTTATGTTCAAAAGGACTGTACTTCATTTTGTAATAGATGTTAATCTATTTTGGGTGACTTCTTTATTATGACATAAAATATGGATTCAAATTTACCTATTCTCTGTTGACTATCCATTTGTCCTTGCCATTTATTGAAAAATCTATCTTCTCTATTGATACAAGAGGCCAAATATTCATATGCGTTATTAATATGGAATTTTTTCAATTGGTCTATCTATTCACTGCTAGTAAGAACATGCTTAGCTTCTTTTACTAGTTGAGTAAAGCCAACTCACATTGATGACACACCTGATGTCTTTTGTCTAAAACCAGTCATATTATTTTATATCATATATGCACATACTCTGCGTCTACACTCTCTTATTGTTCTATTTTTATCTCTTTTTCCTTTTTTCTTTTTTGAATTCAGAAAGGTCTCATGTTTGTTATTCTACTGTCACCTTTATCCTAAAGGCTGATATAATGCAAGTTCCAGTCTTTCTTAATTAGTTTCCTACTCTTTGATTTTCAGTTTTACCTAACATTTTTCTACTCCAACCATTAGCTATGATCTGATCAAGGAGACCACTCAACCTCCCATTTCCCCCGGACTTGATCTTCCTTTTAAGTTATTTTTCAGTTGGAGCACAGAGTATTCAACTCTTATTCTTCCACTCTGTCCCCACCTTATTTTGGTCCTACTAGTCGAAGAATGCATTGCTTTCCTGTCCTTTTGCTAAAGTTCCCCCCCCCCCCAACTTTGGGTGTCAAAGCTTGTTTTCTAGGCCATTTTAAAAAGAGAGATTCAAGAGTGCAGTGAGCCCTGAGTTATTGCATATTTAAAGCTCTTTTTCTAAGGTGTTGATACCTGAACAGCTTTGTTGCATATTAAAGTCCTCGGTTCACACTTTGATTTTCTAGTTTCCTGTAAATCTGCTGCGTTTCAGTCCACTATTCCATATTCCTCTCAAAACATCTGAGGCCGAGTTGATTTTCTTCTTTTCTTCCTCCTCCTCCTCTCATTACTTTTTTCTTTTATAAATGCCTAACAGTTATTTTCTGGGAGTCGTTTGGACTTTCATGCCTGCTTATTTATTTGTTAAAGTCTGATCATTTAACTACCACAGGATCTATCAGTGAAATGACCATTTCAGCTTAATTTCCCCAGATACACCATAGACTCTTCCAATATGAAATTCAAGCCTTCATTTATTTCTATGAAATTTTCTTAGAAATTTTAAATGTATGTTCTTCATTTTTTTTCTTTATGAGTTCTGTGCATATAATATAGCCTTTGCTTTTGTCATCAGATCAAACAGTGATTCCTTTTACTTCTTCTTTTATTTTATTTTCTTACCCTTTTATCTTCTGATTTCATTCTTTGTCTGGACTACTGTCATGCTTACTTCCCTGATACTTGTAATTTTTATTTCTAAGATTATTTTGGGGTCATTTCAAATTTCTTCCTTCATTATGTACAACTCTTAATTTGAACGTTTCTTTTCCTTCCTTTTGTCCTTTTTTTCGCCATTCTGTCCCAGGGATTTCGTCATGGGTAAATAATAGTTTAAGGATTATTTTTTAATTATAATTTTCTTCTTCTTCATTCATGATTTCTAGGGGACACTTTTAATTAGCTAAGGCCTATCATATTCTGTTTTCTTCTTAAAATATATTTTAAGATTGCATTTTAATTTTAATGATTTTTTCCTCCTGCATCACAAATTACAGTGGTGTGCAGGAGGTGCTGAGGGTTTGGGTTGGTTTAATGTCACAGGTTAGGCGCCTTAGCAACAGACTCTGAACTAGAATCTGGACTTTATTAAGATCAACACCTTAATAAAGCTAGTGGACGAAAGCAGTGGTGAGTGGGTGGTAGAGGGAGAAATAAAGCTGTAAAACATCTCTGGCTGTTTCCATGGGGAGATCTGGACCTACGATGGCCTTCCAAAATTGTCCCATTTAAGGCAGATGGACACGTCTTCATACTTTTCCTCCAAAAAGTCTTGGTTGTAAGCCACCTTGAGAAAGAACATTACCTTTGATGATGTAGCCTTCTGTAGCTTGGGTAATCCTGAAGGGACTGACACTTGAATCTGTCTGTCAATAGCATTGGATATAGTCAAGTATAGTTTTGTTAAACTGATTGTGTTCATTGGGGAAGGCGACATGTTAGTATGTCTTTGGATCACCATTCTTTATGGTTTCTCTATGGCTCTGACTTATCCCACCTCTGTCTTTCTTTCTTTCAGAATCAAGCCTGCAAAGGGCACCTCTCATTTCAGATTGCTCCCATCTTCCCTCAGAAGCACTACTTTTTCCTGGGAATTCATACAATTTCAGGTCTCCTTCTTTTATTTTCCTAGTTTTTGTTTTTGTTTTTGTTTTGGCTTGGAGTCCTGGGGGCGGCGGGGGAGGTTATGGCAAATAGAGAAAATGCTTCTAAAGGAAACTAGCAAGGAAGTTTAAAAAGCAAAATGAGAAAGAGAAGGAACCAAGTGAGTGATATCTGGCAGAGTTGCATAGATCTCAGAATTGTCTTGATCACCAGCAGTGCTGGGCTTTGACACTACACCCTCTGCAATCTTTGCTTAAGGGCCACCCTTAGCTTTTTCTCTGTGGTTGGAGAGGGCTCCACAATCTTGATGGAAGGCTTCTGAAAACACCATACTGGTGTTGGCTTTTAGATGGAGTGGGATAGAGATGAGAGCCATAAAAATGAAAAATGCCACCAAAGAAAGCTCAGAGGGTTTTGGTGAAAGGCTGCTGTTATCCACTGATGTTACTCACTATGGTCCACTGGTCCTCAGGACTGTTTGCAGATTGTCTACATTTAGCATGGGGATTTCTCCAAAGGTAAATAAATAGATAAAACATGGGATTTTCTATTTCTTGAGGTGACTTTATCTGTATTTTATCCTTGTATGTCCCTCTTCCTTGTGTTTTCCACAGAGTACCCCAGTGACGTATTTCCTTCTGAATGGACTTGGAAACTGACTTTGCTGAATTTGGGATGTTTATTTCCTATTTACATATTATTTGAAGTTTGGAATATTCTTTTTCCTAATTATGCTATTGTCTTTGATGATGGTTTTGTTTGGTTTGATTTGATTTGTGTTGTTGGGTGAGAACATGGTTTTGTTTGTTTGTTTGGTTGGTTTTTATTTTGTTTTGTTTTGTTTTGTTTTGTTTTGGTTTCTTTGTTCTGTATACTTTTTGGAGTTTGAGAGGAGAGATTTGGATTTGGGTTGTTCGATTTGTGAGTAGAGTATATTCTTAACATCTTATTTAAAATCATTGTTTTTATACCTTATTTATAATCATAATAAATATGTTTATATGTTTAATGTAAAATAAAAACATTTTAAACTCATTATTTTCTTCAATACCCATAAGAAAACTTTATTTTTATTAATATAACTTTAAAAATATTAAGAACTTGTGGACCAATAACCTTAAATCAGTTGCCCCCGGAGGCATGAGTGAAACCCAATAATTTTATTGTCTAAGGAATTATAGTGATCTACCACTAAGTTACACATGTAGCCAAACTCATATTTCAGGTATCCAGAAGTTCAGTGTTTTGATTAGTAGCTCCAATTTAAGCAAACATAAATGAAAACCTTCAGTTAGTTTGAAGTAATCAATAAATTCATCAATCCAAGCATTTATTGTCTATTTAATCACATTGTGTGTGTGTGTGTGTGTGTGTGTGTGTGTTTCTGAAAATTTCACATCTTCATCTAGCCCCACATACATTTTTAGTCTTATTAGAAAGGCTTCTATTTATTTTGGCTTAATTTTATAGTATGATTTGAATTCTTGTTACATTATTTTTCCCTTAAATTTCTTAGCTTTAGCCTTGGAAGAACATATTAGTTCCATGAAGTATTTACAAGATTGTCTTGCCTAAATGGAACCTCTTTTATTATATATCCAGCTACTGAAAGTGTTGGTATTAATTGATCAAACCCTATAACTATATTTTCATGTAATATGTTCTTATGATTTTCACAGCAACAAAGAGATTTTACTTCTTCCGCTAAACCCTATTAATTTCAGCCAATATTATGTTTATTTGTAGCTGAAATGTGGGCTTAGCTTTAGATAAAATCTTGGTTACAGCGAGACGACAAGTACTGCTGTTGGTCTTTAAATTTTAAAGGGCATGTTTCTTAGGGTTAAGTTATCTACCATATATTCCATCAGGGTGGCCTTTATCCAAATGTAGGACAAAGATACTATTATCTTCACATATGTATTTCCCCCTACCTCTGAGTCTTTCTAGAAATGCTTCACTTTATAGATTTTTGCTGAACCTCTGCTAAACTACTAAGTGTTAATCACCAATGAAGAGTTAATATAAGCCTTTTTTCAGAAGAATATGCATAATTGAGTTCCTGGAAAGAATTTCAGTGTGTGTGTGTGTGTGTGTGTGTGTGTGTGTGCGCGCGCGCGCGTGCATAAACATGGGTTGGCGGGAGGGTCTTCCTACACCTTGAATAAGCAATGTTTTGTGTCTTATGATTCAACTGAATTCTGATATTCTACATGGAGATAACATCAGAACCTATAGGTTAAGGGTTCTGTCCTACAGGCCTGACCTTCTCTCCATTCAGACACCAATCGCAAAACTGAGTTATCATCTATGCTTCTGATGGGCTAAACCAGAGGTTCTTAAGACTCCCTCCCCATATTGGCTTGATTTATAGAACAGCTCACAGAACTCACAGAAACATTTTACTTACTAGATTACCAGTTTATTATGAAAGGGGATGACTCAGGAACATCCAGATGGAGGGCAAGGTATGGGGAAAGGGTGTGCAGCTTTCATGCCCTCTCTGAACATGTCACCCTCCCCCATCTCTACATGTTCACTAATCTGGTTGCTCTCTGAACCTTATCCTTTTGTGTTTTTATGGAGGCTTCATTACATAGACACAACTGATTATATCATTGACCAATTTCAACTGATTCGACCTCCAGGCCTTCACCCCTTCCTGGAGATCAGAGGGTGGGACTGAAGGTTCCCACCCTCCAATCACTTGGCTGGTTTTCCTGACAACCAGCTCTCATCTTTAGGTTACCAAAGGACTTTGCAGAAGTCATCTCATTAACATAGAAAAAGACACCTTTATGGTTCTCATCACTTATGAAATTCCAAAGGTTTTAGGAACTCTGCAAGAAATGGGGAGGAAGACCAAATATATATTTCTTATTATAAATCACAATATCATCGCGCAAAATAGGCAGATCCTGACTGAAAATGTTGAATGCCCAAGCACATAAATCCTAGTTATCAAGATGTCACACTTAAGAAGGTGAAACTTTTCTTGTGGATGGATGAATGGAAAGGAATGAGTCACAGTGCCACGTTACTGCCAGGACCGAAATATCTGAAATGCAGAAACCAGGTTTGCTTAAACCAGTAATAATATAGCAGGCTGGGCTGCTGAATAAATTTGTTGAATAAATGAATTGATTAATCTAGCCTGTTTCTTCATTGAGTGAGCCCGTCTGCTAATATTTTATGAAAAACTGATTTTTTTTCTGTTTTAACAGTCTCAATAATACTAATGAGATCTGAAATCTGCCAATTTTTCATGTGGAGTCAAACATAAATTAATAGTAATGACTCCATTTCCATTTTATCCATTAATTAATTATCTTTTCAATCACAGTTTTGAAAGGATTTTTTTTCTAACAGATGGGTCAAACATCTGTATTTAACCATTTTATTATATCACATGTAAAGCGTAAAGTGTATATGCTATCTAAATTGAATGCAATCATTCAAAGGAAAAAAAAGTTTTGGATTATTAACAGATATTTTTATCATATTTCATTTAATTTTATGAAAAAATTATTCAACTTCAATTACTTTCTCTTTGACTTTTCTTTATAAAGGTGTTATATATTGATATTTTTCTTTTTCCAGAGGTATAGTTTAATTTTCAATTTCAAGTCTCTATTTATCTGAAAGAATACTAATTTTATTTTGGTGTATATACATATAATTTCTTCAACAAATATAGTTTAATTTTATTTAGGAAATTAAGTTCAACAGAATTAATAGTTTCAACAGTTTTATTTTTTTATTTTTTTAATGTTTATTTATTTTTTGAGACAGAGAGAGACAGAACTTGAGCGGGGGAGGGGCAGAGAGAAGGGGCAGAGAGAGAGGGAGACACAGAATCTGAAGCAGCAGGCTCCAGGCTCTGAGCTGTCAGCACAGAGCCTAACTGGGCATTGAACTCATGGAACACGAGATCATGACCATGAGCTGAAGGCGGCCACTTAACTGACTGAGCCACCCAGGCTCCTCTAGTCTCAATAGTTTTAACTTTTAATCTTTTGGGGGAAGTTTTGATTGTATCTACTAATTATTCCCGAGTCTTGGTCCACTCTTTCTATGGTAACATCATTGAAATTCTTTAAAATGTTATATAACAAATGAACTATTATGAGTAAGTGCAGTGTATCTGTTAGAGCATAGCTCCTAGAATGGGTTTTTCTGCCATGAACATTGATCTTCAGATCATAATGGGGATAAATCAAGTGGGAGAAAGTCCCAGAACTTATGGTCTAAGGCAGTTGTTCTCAAACAACTCTTGATGTACATCAGAATCACCTGTAGTACTTATTAAGACACAGATGACTAGGTTGCATGTCAGAACCTTCTGTTTCCTAGGTCTGATTTGTAACTTAAGGGTTTACATTTCTAACTCATTTCCTGGTGTCGCTGAGGATGCTGTTGGCGCAGGGACCACACCTGAAGAGGGAAGCCTAGGTCTACATGCTCTAAATAAGCTGTTTTTCGAGTGTTATATTATTGGCAGGAAGGAAAAGGAGGTTTTAAGACTCTGGATGCTCCTGAAAAGTCCTGACTGCACTCTCCTTCAACAGTCACAGCATTACCATCTCCTCTACTGCCATAGGGAGACCATGAAGATGAGTCACATGGGTGTCACTGTGATAAGCCCCTAGGTCAGCCCTCATCTCCTGCTTTCCAACTTCCTTCTGCCTCAACACTTCTCTACTTCATTTTCCTTATTTTCTGTTTTCCTGGCTCCTGAGTCATTTCTAAGTGTCCTCTGAAACTCACATTTCATCACCAACATGCACTCTCTGTCCTCAACTGCTTCTCTTTGACTTTTTGTTTGAACTAAGTAGACTCTTTGCCACAGCCATTGCTTCCTCAGCAGTCCTCTGCAGCAAGGGCTGTTTTACCTCCCAAACTTTTGAATATTTGACCTGGGGGTGGAATAGACATCCTGGCCATTTCCTAATCTCTCTCAGCTCCTCCTTCTCAATTCCATTCCCACTTTTGAGACTTAGGTTATAGGATGTATCATCAAATTACCCACCTGTTATCATCACCTCCTAATACTTAGTTAGATCATCTTTATCTGATAAGCATTTAATTACCCAATTCACTTCCTCACTCTGGCAACACTTTAAATTAAATTTATTGATAATTTCAGTTTATGGGTTGATGAATCTCTTGAACCGATTTACTCCTAGTTTCTTGAATGATCTTAAGTTCCACACTCAGCAAATCATTCCCAGGACATAGCCACATTTTGTCACTGTCTATAACAGCAGACCTTTCATTTTCTCAATTTCATGCAATTGTTCCGATATTCAGATTTCTTTTCAAGCCATTCACAAAAGTTTTCACCAGGAGCCTGTGGGCTATTGATTCTACCAAACTTGAACTGTGTCACTGCCCTGCTCTTATATCCCATTTTACTCATACTTCAAAATGTATCTAATTCAGGCCACTTCTCACTGTCTTTATCACTGCCAGGCTAATCCAAGACATTCTCATCAATCTCTTTATGTTCCCACTCCTGATGCTGACTCTGTAGATTCTCAACTCTATAGCTAGAGTTTAGGGTTTTCCTTCTTAAAATGTTTGTCAGAGAATGTTAGAAATAGTTCCCCATTTCTGTCACAGTAAAAGACAAAAAAGCTCCTGTTCATAGTCAACATTGACAAACTAATGATCTGCACTGTGTTCCTTAAACTGTCCAGGAATGTTCCTACCTCAGGGTCTTTGTACTAGCTGTCTCTTTTGTCAGTGATGTTCATTATCAAAATATGCACATGTCTTGCTCCCTTATCTCCTTTAAGTTCTTGCTGAAATGTCACTTTAAAAAAAATTTTTAATGTTTTTTATTTATTTCTGAGAGAAAGAAACAGCATGAGCAGGGGAGGGTGATACAGAACCTTAAACAGGTTCCAGGCTCTGAACTAGCTGTCAGCACAGAGCCCAACACGGGGCTCGAACCCACGAACCATGAGATCATGACCTGAGCTGAATTCGGAAGCTTAACCAAGTGAGCCACCCAGGCACCCTGAAATGCCACATTTTAATGGGCTTTCTTGATAATTCCAACTACAGTTATGATTCCTAACTATTGGTTATGTCTTGTTTATGGCTTGTTTTTCTCCAAAGAACTTATCACCACGTAAAATCTTTTTTATTTCATTCATAAATTTTAAAAAATGTATAAAAACAAATAATGTGCTCTATATTTAAGTCTGAAAAACACAATAAAAGTGGTACTCAGAGGAAATTGTTAGTCTTCTTTATTAACATGAAAGTAAATAAATGATGCCTTCTATTTTAAAAGATAGCAAAATAAAAAGATAAATATAGGGATGGATGATCATATGACTTAATAATTATTAATGCATAAGTTAATTCCAAAATAACAGAAGAATTTTTATTCATAATAGAAATTATGAATAAAATAAATAATGGTTCTTAAGGAAATGAATAAAAGAGAAAGACATTTAGGTGTTCTGAAGAATTAATAAAGGAAGAAGTATAGAACTTTGGAAAAGATAAAAGGGAATAATCAAAGTAATATTGTGTGTCAACTATACTGAAATAAAAAAATTAAAAGAACAACAAAATCAATAAATACAGAACATGGTAAAAGGAATTATTGTTTGTTTTGAAGGTCAACTGTTATTTTTGCCTTAGATATTTTTGTAATAATTTTTCTTCAAACAATCCAAAACTAAAAAATATGAAATTTTCATTAAACAACTTTCCTTATGTTTACAGAAATTATTCAATAAAATTTCTTTATGAAAGAAGTTATAGTTACAGAGCAAATTCAAAGAATTATATGAAATAACTTATTCAGGTGTATAAATAAATTTGATAGCACAAATGAAAGAGAAAAAACATGGGGGCGCCTGGGTGGCTTAGTCGGTTAAGCGTCCGACTTTCGCTTAGGTCATGATCTCGTGGTTCGTGGGTTCGAGCCCCGCGTCGGGCTCTGTGCTGACTGCCAGCTCAGAGCCTGGAGCCTGTTTCAGTCTGTGACTCGCTCTCTCTCTGACCCTCCCCTGCTCACGCTGTCTCTCTCTCTCTCTCCTAGAAATAAATAAAAATATTAAAAAAAAAAGAAAGAAAGAGAAAAAACATAAATAAATAAGTAAAACTGACTAAAGAAGAGATAGAAAAATTAAGAAACCAGGAAAGTTGTCAAAAATCTATTTCTCATAAATTTTGCATCATATTAATTTTCGATACTATTTTAACAAGGTGGCTGTTGGAGCTCTTGATATCGCAGTCATATTTCAGTCAGAAGGGATGAAAATAGGACACGAACACAGCATTTTACTTACATCAAAGTGTTCAGAAATTCTCCTAGCTGCTAGGAAAGTTGGAAAATATAGACTTTTATCTGAGCAGCAATATGCCCAGACAAAAATGTTGTGATTATGTTATGAAGGAGATTGAGTGAGCCAACTAGAAATCCTTAGTACAAAGGCATAAAATATCTGAATAATTATAGACATATAATATCATGAAAATGTTAATAGTCTCAAAGGACAAAGCTCACATTACCAGATATTTATACATGTTACAAATTCATGGTAATAATAATAATATGCTACTGATATGAGAAATAAAAAATGAAGTGAGATTAATAGAACTAAGGAGTTCAGAAATAGATACCCCACACTTGTGGCAGACCTTACTCTTTGGTGTAAGTGCACCACAAATCTAGGAATAAATGGTATTATTAGACTATCCACCTCAATCGCATGGGGAGAATTATATCCCTATCTCACACCACCTATAAAAACATATCCCCAAATATTAATGATTTAAATGTGAAAGTATGCATGTAAATGTGAGAAAAGTAATGTGGGAGAAAATCTATATTACTTCCAATGGGGAAGAATTTCTTAATTGTAACATTCAAACACTTAAGTACAAAGGTAATCATTGAATAATGACAGCATCCAAGTTATGAATTTTTGCCGAATGAACACTGCCATGTACAAAGCAAGCTGATGCCTGACATGCAAGGTGACATTATTGCAATTTCTGAAATCAACAAATATTAAATATGTATATATTGTACATTACATAAAACACCTACCATTGCATGAAAGCCTTGAAGAATGACATGTACTCAGCCATGTGATGTGTTTCCCCTAGTATCATTCACAATGATTTTATTTATTACTAATATCTTTATTTTAAATTGTGTATATACTAAACCCTGTCCTTTATCAGGAATTCTCTCATTTGTTATTAACTCTGCCTAATGGCCCATAGTCTGCCCCTTCCCACCTTCATGTATTAGTTTAAAATTTACCTCCTTGGGCATGCTGCTTTTGATCATTTAAAAACAACCTACCCATTTACTTTCTTTTCTAGCACTCTATAACTGTTGTCTATAGTTTTTATTACAGTGTGATAATTATGCTGTTTAACTGTTGGGAGATAATAGAGAAAAAAAATCTTCATGTTTTGACAATGAGGGTTTTCTGAGTGAATTTTGATGAAACTTGGGATCTTGGGCTAAGAGTAAGCAAATTCAAATTAATTTACAACTCGGTAGATTGTGAGAAGTACACAGAGATTTGCACAACTTCCCCTTTCAAGAAGGAAGATGATGGGGGCATTGGGGACCCTTGTGCCTGGAGACACAGAATTTATCTGGCTCTTGGAGAGATGTACTTATAAATAAATAAATAGAGAATTGAAGTTCCCACCTGGTTACATATCCAAGGATCTCTCTATAGGAGGGCAGGAGAGCATCTGACTCTTTCCCCTCTGTAGGCAGAGAAAATTCACTTTTTTTCTTCATTCTTTGTTTATGACACAGATAGCAAAGTTTGTGTGTATAGGACATTTGACCTGACTTTTAATGTGTTGACCTAGGCTAAGAATTGAGGGATGGGGAACCATGCGGTCACTTTTTAAGTAAATAATTATAATCCGTTTCTGGTCCTAAGCACCTCATATGCATAACAGGACAAAATTAATAAAGCTGAATATTAAAAACCTGTATGGCTGATTGATGCTGGGAAATGTGTGTGCTTGTGTTTGAGTGTGCCTCTCTGGGTGTGAGGCATTTGCGTATGTGGGTCCATATGTTCTTGGTGACTTAACTGTCATTTCTCACCAGTGATGCTGATCATGATCCACAGTGTTTCTTGCACCCCAGCTTTTCTTGCCCCACACTTCCCAGTCAATAGTCCGACTTTCATTCCACAGCTTGTGGGTGTGTGTGCTCCTCATTCAGTCCCAGATTCCCTGTCTTCACTGTCAGTCTCCCCACTGCACAAGAAGGCGGATGCTTGTATGCATACACACTGCTCTACCAGTTAGCATATTTCTCAGCATAGATCCGACTATGAACATAGAGTTAATGAGTAAACACCCTTCCAAAATGTTTAAATGTTGAGATTTAAGACAAAGGCAATCAAGGTTTTGTGGATTTCCACAGCATTTTTAAAATATGTGCTTCCATGGTCAACAGACACATGAAACGACGCTCAGCATCCCTCCTCATCAGGGAAATACAAATCAAAACCACACTGAGATACCACCTCATGCCAGTCAGAGTGGCTAAAATGAGCAAATCAGAGTACTCTAGATGCTGGCGAGGATGTGGAGAAACGGGCACCCTCCTACACTGTTGGTGGGAATGTAAATTGGTACAGCCCCTCTGGAAAACAGTGTGGAGGTTCCTCAGGAAACTAACAATAGAACGTCTCTATGACCCAGCAATAACACTGCTAGGAATTTACCCAAGGGATACAGAAATGCTGTTGCATAGGAGCTCATGCACCCCAATGTTCAGAGCAGCACTCTCAACAATAGCTAAAACATGGAAAGAGCCTAAGTGTCCATCAGCGGACGAATGGATCAGGAAGATGTGGTTTATCTATACCATGGAATACTACATGGCAATGAGAAACAATGAAATCTGGCCATGTGTAGCAACATGGATGGACCTTGAGGGTGTTATGCTGAGTGAAATAAGTCAGGCAGAGAAGGACAAATACCATATGTTTGCACATATAGGAGGATTAGGAGGAACTTAACTGAGGAACAAGGGGGAGAAGAAGGGGGGAAATGGTGGGGGAAAGGGAGAGAGGCAAACCATGAGAGACTCTTGAATGCTGACAAAAACTGAGGACTGATGGATGTGGAGGGAGGGGGGATGGGCATGGAGGAGGGCACTTGTGGGGAAGAGCACTGGGTGTTATGTGGAAATTAATTTGACAATAAACTATTTGTAAAAAAAAATAATAAGATAAAATAAAATAAAATATGTCCTTCCATTACACCTGTATTTTTCGTTTTAAAACTAAAATCTTTTCAATATATTTTTATTTAATTTCCCATGAAACATTATTGAAGGATGTTTGGAATGCTTGCAGTGGGGTCTTATCTTTTTCTGAGGATTTTGGTTATTAATACCATTCAATAAAAACATGATACTATTTCAGACTGAGACCAATCAGGCAAAAGGAGGAGATATCTGATTCCACCTAGAATTTATAAGATTTTAATGACTCCTAGGCCTACATAAATAAAATTGTTTAAGCTTTGTACTTTTGTCAAATGTTTATATCCATCTATTTTGAAGAAATGTTTTTCTTTATTTGAGATGTAACTCACATAGCATATTTTTATATCGTATCTCAATATTCACTCAAATTTATAGTATTTTTCTTAGCAAGCATGTATAATTATTGTCATATGTTTTTCAGTTTATGAGTAATAGAATGTTTTCTCATAACAATGCCTATATCATGGCAATAGTTGCTTGATTTGTGTTCTATTTTTCATGTGTTTTATTGGCAAACACTTTAAAATGCTTCATCAAATATAAATTATAATGATTAATTTAATGCAGCATACAAAGAGAAATAGAAATAAGCATTTGCATTAAAAAAAACCTATCCTTTTAGTAACTCAACATAGGGCATGCAAAGTGGTGTCCATGACAATAAGTGATAGTAAAAATGTATTTGTGAGTTTAAGATTATGTTATCTAATAATTAGATACATATTCCCATTGTTTTAATTTTACTGTGAGAAAATTCTTTTGTACTAAACAAAAGTAGGTAAGATAATCCTGCCATTATAAAAGAACAAATGTTAAATTTGGCCAGAGCCACAGAAGTCAAAAGAAATGGGGTTAGGCAAAATAGGCCTTGTCCAATTTAAGCTAAAAATAATCATAAAAATATTCACTGAGTATTTCTGAAAAAGCTAAATAGCTTCAGATGAATAGGTTTTTAAGTACTTCATAAAATGAATCTAGGATTAAGATTATTTAAATCTGTTAGCTTTCTGGACTATGCCAAAGGTAGGTTATTTCATAGAAGAAAAGAACCAGACAATGCATTTTATGTAATTATTTTGATTATCAATTATCATTATTATCTATTATTATTTGAAAATAATATTACTAATTACAAAATAGAACCCCTGCATCAGTGTGTCAGTCATCTTTTTCCAAAATGCCAGTGCTGGTAGAACACATGTGTATTAAGAGATTTATTTTAAAGAAATGGCTCATACGATTGTGTGGACAGGAAGACCAAAACCTGTAAGGTAACTGTCAGGTTGGAGATCTTTGTAAGAGCTGTTTTTGCAATCTTGAAGCTGAAGGCTGGAAACTGTGGCAGAATCTCTTTGTTATACCTGAAGATAAAATTCCTTCCTCAGGAAGCCCCAGTCTGCTTGGAAGGCCTTCCACTGATTGAATGAGGCACATGGACATTTTAGAGGGTAATCAGCTTTGCTTAAAGTCAACTGATTGTAAATGTTGATCACATTAAAAATATCTTTACAGAAACATCTAGCCAAGTGTTTGAGCAAACATCTTGCTACCTGTCTAGTCAACACATCAAATTGACTACACAATCAGTAATTAAGATTTAACTTCAAGTGACAGAAACTCCAAATCAAAATGACTTGAATAGTAAAGATACACGTTACCTCCCAGCCAACAAAATGCAAAGCACCCCCTGTGTTGGTGGCACCAGATTCTTTCTGTTTTTCCAATCTGTTACTTTCTATGGAGACTTTATCCTAGATCTTATAGCAAGATAGCTATAGTATTTTGAGGCTCACATCCCAGAGACAGAAGAGAAAGACTGTTTCTTACTATGTCTTATTCCTAGGAATTTACCCAAGTGATACAAGAATGCTGATGCATAGGGGCACACATACCCCAATGTTCATAGCAGCCCTCTCAACAACAGCCAAATCATGGAAAGAGCCTAAGTGTCCATCAACTGATGAATGGATCAAGAAGATGTGGTTTATCTATACATGGAATACTCCATGGCAATGAGAAAGAATGAGATCCTGCCATGTGTAGCAACGTGGATGGAATTTGAGGGTGTTATGCTGAGTAAATTAAATCAGGCAGAGAAGGACAGATACCATATGTTTGCACTTATAAGTGGAGCAGGAGAAACTTAACAGAGGACCATGGGGGAGGAGAAGGAAAATAACTGAGGAGAGGGATGGAGGCAAACAATGAGAGACTCTTGAATACTGAGAACAAACTGAGGGCTAATGGGGGTGGGGGAGAGGGGAAGAAGCGTGATGAGTATGGAGGAGGGCACTTGTAGGGATAAGCACTGGGTGTTAAAATGAAACCAACTTGACAATAAACTATGAAAGAAAAAATGTTTCCCCATAAATCCCACTATCACATTTCCCTTGTCACCTCAATATCATAAGCAGTCACATGCTCATTTCTGGTCTACACTGTTGAGAGGAAAGGGGAAACTTGGCCTGGCTTGGACTGGATATCTGATGAGGAGTAGGTATTTTGGGAACAACCAAAATGCCTGTATTACTAATTGTATTTACCCATATTTTCACAGGTCTTTTGGATTATGCCTGTTTGCAGTTCTTTCTATTGATCTAAAAAAAGTCACTAGTAACTTCATGGATAGGAGTCTCAAATCTTGTACTTTCTCTTGTTTACTGAGCACTTCTATGTGATGTGGCTTCCTGAAATTCAGCATTTGTAAAATGAGCTTTTAATCTTCCCTTCTAACCTTCTATCACTCTTATTTAGCAGCTAAAACTACCATCCACTCAATTACTCCACAGAGAAAACTAAGAGTCAATCCAGACATCTTATTTTCTCACAAAGATGTCCAGCTGTTTACAAAATAAGGGTGTTTTTGTCTTTAACTCTTGACTCAATTTCCTCTTCACCATTCCCATTGCTGCTTCCCTAATCCTGACCTTTCTGTTCAAAACTCTAACCAAATGCCTCATATTTTTGAAGCATACTGCTGTCAACACTGTTTTCCTAAAATTCAAATATGATTCCTTAGACAACCTGCTCAAAACTCTTCAAAATTATCATTTAGCCTGGTGGGATAAAATCTTAACTATTATAAATATTAGACCCAAAGCAAATTTCCTTCCTTGTATTGTTAAAATTCTCATAGTCAACTTTGTCTACTCAAACCAGGTAGATTTCTAAGCTACAGTTTACTTGCTAAAATTTCACAGGGCTTCTCTACCTTGTTCCCCAGAGAAGGAAGAAATACCTACTTCCTCTTTATTGTTACGTGGGTGTACTCACTACAATGAGTAGACTGTGGTCTATCTGAGGGTTGGAGCTGATGTTCAACTTTGTATCCAGAGGTTAACTTAGTAGTAACTATATACGTGATTTCCAGTGGGTAGTTTTAATGATGTTTAGAAAAACTGGTATTAATGGTGATCTCAGGGACTGTACAAAGATTTACAGATTGCCAAACAATTTAAATGGATTGTGCTATCTTATAATCACAATAACCCCATGAACCATGTGATATTATTACCCTTCATTTACCAAGGAAGCTATGGGTTAAAGACAATAGTAGTAAAGGCAGGACTCAAATGAAATCAAGTGTCTATGGTCATAACAATGACCATGTTATCTCTTGGATTATTTAAACTGAGAATTTGTGTGTGTGTGCCTCTGTGTGTGTGCGCATCCACAGGTATGCATGTGTGCATGTATGTATGTTATTACCTACATTTGGCTACCTACCTGTTCATACCCAAAGCAATCCATGCATGTAATGAAGTGCCCATCAAAATACCAACAGAAGTTTTCATAGAACTACAACAAACAATTCTAAAATTTATGTGCATCCACAAAAGATGCGAAATAGCCATCGTAATTTTGAAAAATAAAAGCAAAGCAGGAAGTATCACAATTCCAGATTTCAGGTTATATTATAAAGCTGTAGTGATCAAAACAGTATAGTACTGGCACAAAATTAGGCAAAGAGAACAATGGAACAGAATAGAAATCCAACAAATGAACCTACAATTATGTGGTCAATTAACTTTCAACAAAGAAGAAAATAACACACAATGGGTAAAAGACAATCTCTTCAATAAATAATGTTAGGAAAAATGGACAACAACATGCAAAAGAATGAAACTGGACAACTTTCTTATACCAAACTCACAATGGATTAAGAACCTAAATGTGAGGCCTGAAACCCTAGAAATCCTTCAAGAGAGCACAGGTAGTAAGTAGTGTCTCTGACATCAGCCATAACAACATTTTTCTAGACATGTCTCGTGAAAACCAAAAATGAACTATTTGGAATACATCAAAATAAATTCTGTACAGCAGAGGAAATAATCAAGAAAATTAAAAGGTAGACTACGGAATGGGAGAAGATATTTGCAAATGGCATATCTGATAAAGGGTCAGTAACCAAAATATGTAAAGAAATTATACAGCTCAACACCACAAAACAAATAATCCAATTGAAAAATGGGCAGAAGAAATGAACATTTAGCCACCGAAGACATCCAGATGGCCAAGAGACACATGAAAAGATGCACAACCATAATCATCATCATGAAATGCTGATCAAAACTACTATGAGATATCATATTACACCTGCCAGAATGGATAAAATTAAAACCAGAAGAAGAAACGTTAAGTGTTGGCAAGGATGTGGAGAAAGGGGAACCCACCTGCACTGTTGGTGGGAATGCAAACTGCAGCAGCCCCTCTGGAGGACCGTATGGAGGTTCGCCAAAGAGTGAAGAATAGAACTACTCTCCAACCCAGTAATAGCACCACTGGGTATTTACCCAAAGAATATGAAAACACTAATTTGAAAGGATATATGGATCCCCTGTTTATTTATAACAGCCACATTATGGAAGCAGCCCAAGTGTTGACTGGAAGATGAATGGATAAAGAATATGTATATATATAATGGAATATTACTCAGGCATAAAAAGAATGAAATCTTGCCATTTGTAATGACATGGATGGAGCCAGAGAATATTATGATAAGCAAAATAAGCCAGTGAGAGAAAGACAGATGTCAAATTATTTCACTTATATGAGGAATCTAAGAAACAAAGCAAATAAGCAAAGGGAGAAAAAAGAGACAAAACAAAAAAAGAGTCTTAACTACACAAAACAAGTGATGGTTATCAGAGGTGAGGTAAGTGGGGGGATGGGTGAAATACGTGAAGGGGGTTAAGAGTACACTTATCTTGATGAGCACGGAGTTGAATCACTATATTGTGCACCCCGAAATATTATAATACCCTATGTTAACTACACTGGAAGAAAAGAAAAGAAAAGAAAGGAAAAGAAAAGAAAAGAAAAGAAAAGAAAAGAAAAGAATAGAAAAGAAAAGAAATAACAGCTGAATGAATAATGAAACCAGTCATACAAACAATTGAATAGTGCCACTTAAAAAAGATGACTTCTGTGAATGAAAATTTCCTTATGGCAATCATAACTTATTTTATTTTGGAAAATGAGGATACTATCTCCACAATGGATCAATATTTTCATGAAAAGTATGTCTTAATCACTTTTTCAAAGCTTAAGGAACTTTAAGAACAAATTATATAATTTGATTTGATCAAGACTAGTTAATTCTTTTTTCGTTTTGAAAAACCACACAAAGTAAAGCCTTTTGAAAATAGCTCAGTAAGATAAAATTATTAGAGAAAGTTACCCTAAAAGTATGGCTCTTGCTGTACTATCCTGGAGTTATTAGAATGATAAGATACTTCATTTTTTTAGTGTTTATTTTTTGAGAGAGAGAGAGAGCACAAGTGGGACATGGGTAGAGAGAGAGGGGACAGAGGATCTGAAGCAGGTTCTGTGCTGACAGCAGTGAGCCCGATGCAGGGCTTGAACTCATGAACTGTGAGATCATGACCTGAGCCAAAGTCGGATGCTCAACTAACCAAACCACCGATGCACTGCTAGAATGATAAGAGTCTTTAAATGAAATTATTGCCTGACTAAGAGATATATTTTGTTAGGTGAATATGCTTTGAACTTTTAAGCTTCAAAACTGTTTTATGTCATATAGTGCAATGTTGACTCCTATTTGCTGTGGTTTCCATTTGTATGTTTATATTTAACCCAGAATAGCGAATCAAGTAACTTATGGAGTTTAGAAATATTGTGATATTATGGCACAAAGTAATAATATTTTTTATATAGCCAAGAAGATGTTTTTATAGTGTAGATAGATAGATAGATAGATAGATGATAGATATTTAAGAAAATGAAAGGCAGGGCATGTGAGGTCTTAGGCCAATAGCAGGAGACTTGTTCCAGGTAATAAAATACTCCATTTAATGTGTTCAGTCTGCTGTGGCTTGTCTATAAACAAAACACATGCCTACCTTAGTACATAAAGAAAGGGAGCTGCATCAGAATTATGTAGTCAAGAGTACCTTAATTAGTAAACACAACTGAAACAAAGTTTCAATTATTGGAGAAAAAGGCAATCTATCAAAAATTACAAGGCACAAAAAAGCAAAGGAAACAGAAAAGCATTCTTAAGAGATACAGCAATCAGCAGAATGAGACTCAGCTGTTGGAACTGTTCATCAGGAATTAAAATATCTATGATTCATAGGCTAAAGATCTAGTAGAAAAGGTAAACAATAGGCATGAACAGATGGGCAATTTTAGCACAGAAATAGAAATGATAAGAAAGTGACAAAGGGAAGTGAGAAAGTGTTAGAAACAATATCCTTTATGAAAAATCCTTTGATAGGCTCATCTGAAAATTCTACATAGTTATGATTGAGCTAAGAATCTGTGATCTTGAAGCTATATTAATAGAAGTGTCAAATTAAAATACAAAGAGGCAAATAATTAAAATATAATAAATAAAGTAGTGGTGGGACTACCCACCACTTGGGAATACCCAAGAGTGGTGGGACAATGTAACATGGTGTAATATACATATATTTAGAGTAACAGAAGGATAAGAGAGGAGAATAGGATGGGGTAAATATTTTAAGAAATCACTGAGAATTTTCCAAATATACTGAAAGACATCTAATGTCAGACATAAGAAGCTTAGGATGAAACAACAAATAAAACTACATCTAAATATGACATTGTAAACTTCTGAAAACAAAGAGAAAAATAAAATTTTAAAGGTAGAGAGAAAAAGACATTTTGTACAGAAGAATGAAACTATAATGACAGCAGACTTCTTGTCAGAAATTCCGAAAACTTTGAGTTATTAGAGTGATATAAAGTGCTCAATGATAACAATTAAAGCTGTTAATATAGATTTAAATCTCTTTACCTTTCTTCTTTTTAATTTTCAATATATTTCATAAATGAAGGCAAAGAAACTCTTTTTCTGGCAAATAAAAACTGAGAAATTCATTGCCAGTATACATGCATTACAGGAAACTTTAAATGAAATATTTTCAAGCAGAAGGTATGAGGAATAGCTGGCTCTACAGAAAGAAATAAAGAGAGTTGGAAAGAACAAAATTTAAAGTAGAAATTAAAAAATATATCAAGTGCTTTAAAATGCCTGTATGGAACAAAAATAAATAGTAACAAAGCACTGTGAAGTTTATAACCTGTAAAAGTAAATGCAGGACAATAGCACAGGAATAGGAGGAAGGGATTGGAAGTCTACAGTTTTAAGATTCTTACACTCTATGTGAAGTGTTTTAATATTTTTAGAAAGTAGATTTTACTAAGTTCAGATATATATTATAAAGAAGAGAGCATCAATAAAACTAAAAATAGGTATAAATAATAAGCTAAAAGTAAAGATTAAATACTAAAATTTACAAATCCAAAATAATGCAGAAAGGGGGCAGCACCAAGATGAGAAATGATGGATAATAGATGGCTAGCAAGATCAGAGATGAAATCCAAAGCTATCATAATCACATTAAATTAAAAGGTTTAAATACTTTAATTAAAAGAGAGGAGTTGTCAGATTCGATAAAAAAAAGATCGCCATCTAACTGTGAAAAAGAAACCAATTTTAATTATTACGAAATAGATAAGTAAAGTAATATGCAAATGTGAGTCAAAATAAAGCTGGGGTATATACCTGACAAAGTGGACTTCAGAGCAAGGAATATTATTAGAAATATAAGGACATTCCATACTATTAATCAGATCAATTTACGAAGAGGGCATTCAATCATAATATGTATGCACCTAACAAAATAGCCCTCAAAATACATAAATCTGGAACTGAAAAGGTAAATAGACAAACCTACAATTATGTTTGGAGTCTCCAACATTCCATTCTTAGCTAATCCTAAAATAAGTAGATACATAATGCTTAAGGAAGTAAAAGACCTAAACAACAGTCTCATACATCTTGACCTAACTGACATTTATAGAACAGCAATATTAGGATGCACATTTTTCTCAAGTGCACATAAAGAATTCATCAAGAAAGTCCATATTCTGGGGTGCCTGGGTTGCTCAGTTGGTTTAGCAAACCTTTTTGATTTTGGCTCAGCTCATGATCTCACGGTTCCTGAGTTGGGGTCCGACAGGCTCCATGCTGTCCTGGGATTTTCTCTCTCTTCTTCTTTCTCCTTGCCCCTCCATCACTGGCACACGTGCGCTTTCTCTCTCTCTCTCTCAAAAGTAAATAAATAAACTTTAATTTTAAAAAGTCCATATCTGAGCTATTAAAACAAACCTCAAAAAATTAAAAGAATTGAAACCATATAGTGTACGTTCTCTGATTATAGTAAAATTACATTGGAAATCAATAACAGAAAAAAAAATATTCAGTGAGAATCTCCAGATATATGGAAGTTAAATAACAAATTTCTAAATTAAGAGTTAGATAGTCAAAAAGGAATGTATAAATATTTTGAATTGAATGAACTTAAAAAGACTATCAAAATGTGTTGGGAAAGCTTTTATAATGATGCATATTTCATGTCCTGCTCAGAATATAAAACAAGAAAGTTTTAAATAAAAAAGCCAACCTTTTCCTTACAAAATGAGAAAGAAGAGCAAAATAAATCTAAAACATGAAGAATTTAGGAAATAATAAAAACTAGAGTTACATAAAATTGAAAACAGAAAAAAGAAAAGAAATCAATGAAATTAAATGAGGCTGATTTTCAGAAATGATCAATGAAATTAATAAACCACTATGCAGATACACTGAGTGAAAATGAAAAGAAGATACAGATTACCAATATTAAAAAGACCAAAGGGACATCTCTACCAGTTTTACATACATAGAAAAGAGGAAAGGAATAATATTCTAAACAACTCATACCAAGCAGTTTGATAATAATTGAAATGGACAAATTTTCAAAAGACACAAACTACCAGAGCTTACTGAAGAAGAAATAGGCAATTTTTTCAAATTGAATCACCCCTCCGTAATCAGTCCCCTTGAGCCTCTTCAAAGGTCCTCTTACATCACTAAGGTGTTCTGATGTTAAAATTTTCCTCAGGGTAATTGCTGTCAGGATTAGAAGGCAACATGTGCTTGAAATTTGGTTACTGTGGGTCTTGAATTGGGAAAATAACATTATTTAACAGATTTGGACATTGTAAAGAGTGAATGATGCAACTGGGATTTGGTACTGATGTAATTAAACTTCCGAGACCATAAAGGATTTACTCCTAACCAGGGAGAAGCAGCCAGGTTACAGTTGCTGTGGGAACGGCACCACCACCCAGGTAGTGATTAAAATAAGAAAATCATGGATGGGGGCAGGTTTTTATTTTTTTTTAACGTTTATTTATCTTTCAGACACAGAGTGCAAGTTGGGGAGGGACAGAGAGAGAGGGAGACAGAGAATCCCAAGCAGGTTCCAGGCTTTGAGCTGTCAGACCAGAGCCCTGGGGTGAGGGGTTGGGGTAGGGGTGGGGTTGGAGTTCAAATCTGCAAACTGCGGTCATAACCTAAGCCAGACAACTGAGAGACCCAGGTGCTCCTAGGGGCAGATTTGTTTGATTTGCACTTTAAGACACAAATTTTTTTTCTGACCCTCCCCTGCTCATGCTCTGTCTCTCTCACTCAAAAAATATATATTTAAAAAATATATATTTAAAAGCCAGGGTGGGGGTGCCTGGGTGGCTTAGTCGGTTAAGCGTCCGACTTTCGCTTAGGTCATGATCTCGCTGTTCGTGGGTTCGAGCCCCGCGTCGGGCTCTGTGCTGACTGCCAGCTCAGAGCCTGGAGCCTGTTTCAGTCTGTGACTCCCTCTCTCTGACCCTCTCCTGCTCACGCTGTCTCTCTCTCTCTCTCCTAGAAATAAATAAAACATTAAAAAAAAAAAATTTAAAAGCCAGGGTGGCTCAGTCGTAAAGCATCCAATTTCAGCACAGGTCATGAATCTCAAGTTAAATCATTCCAGGCCACGTCAGACTCTGTGCTGACAGCTCAGAGCCTGGAGCCTGTTTCAGATTCTATGTCTCCCTCTCTCTCTACCCTCCCCGCCAACACATGCTGTGTCTCTCTCACTCAAATAAATAAATTAATAAATAAATAAATAAATAAATAAATAAATAAATAAAAACATTTAAAAATATTTTTTAAGATATGCAGTTTTTTGTCAGTAGGCTTTAACTTATGAGAACAATATAATTTTATTTTTGATTTTAATTTCCTTGAATTTTAATGTCTAAGACACTTTAATTATTGTAACTGAATTTAAAAATTTTGGCAGTTCTGTGTTTCATTATTAAAATAGCTTTACGTGACATTCAAATGCCTAATCTCTGATAGGCTATGCACAACAATTTGGAATAAGATATAGTATATGGAGTGAAAATTTAGTTTTGGGTGAAGAGAGTATTAGAGTTGATAAATGTATGTATCAGAGCCTTTGAGGAGTAGATCATTACAAACCAGTAGAAATGTTCTGAAAGGCACACAAAGGGGAGGTGGTTAGACCTGGGGCAGTGAGGCCTTGTGAGTGTAGAAGCAGATTAGCAATGTTATGGTACCGATAAGTTCCTCAAGAATGGTAGAAAAAATTATGTATACATAGGAGAGGTTAAATCCTGTATTTATAAACGCTTAAGAATATTGTGAAGGTTAGAATAAGGCTGTTTTCCCCAGGCCTTATATTTCTATGCAAAGTGTTTGTAACACTACTGGCTTGTGCCTTTCTACACTTCCCTAGGGGAAAAGGAATCACTTAGCTGATTGGAGTGATAGAAGCCGCTAGACAACTAGACACCAGCTCCTTCCTTTCTCATGTTGAGTTGCCCATAATTCGCTCCTCCTGGAACAAGTTCTATAAGAAGCAGACTCCATTTTTAGAAGCACTTTCTCTAACTCCCTACTCATGACCAAATACAGCAAAATTTGAAGAAGTGTGTTGTTAAGATGCATGTTTTCGTATAGGAGGATTAGGAGGAAATTGACGGAGGAACAAGGGGGAGAAGAAGGGCGGAAATGGTGGGGGAAAGGGAGAGAGGCAAACCATGAGAGACTCTTGAATGCTGACAAAAACTGAGGACTGATGGATGTGGGGGGGAGGGGGGATGGGCATGGAGGAGGGCACTTGTGGGGATGAGCACTGAGTGTTATGTGGAAACTAATTTGACAATAAACTATTTGTAAAAAAAAAAAAAGATGCATGTTGCCTACTATAAGCTTTATTAGAATGCCAATATTCCTTCCACTTGCCTTATTGCTCTTCAATTTTCAATTTGTTCAAATATTAGGATGTGGGGAAACAGGGCTGTTACATATCAATTTCCATTATGATCTTCCAATTTGTTTTCCGTCTCTGGACCATCCATTATTGAAAGATAAAGGGAGACGGCAAACTTAACTTTACACTTTACAAGTCACATTAATTTGGTTCAAGAAGAAATTAGTGTATTATTGAAATTAATGCTTTGGAATATGTTTTAAAAGAAAAAAATGTTTTGTTGTTATCACATGATTTAAGAATATAATAAGTATTTGTTCTATGTATTATAAAGTCAGTACTTTTTATAATGAATAGAACAATTGCTATTCATTAACGATTTAATTTTCTATCTTCTGTTGTCAAGACAACCTTCCATTCTTTACTCAATTACTAAGCTGTAGAAAAAATACACTTCCTGAGTCTTATTTACATGATTGGGCTTATAATATTGATGGCTTCTTTTAGAGACTTTGTTTTCCAAACTTTAACTATTAATCGTAAGTACTACACTTTGAAAAGATACAAAATATAATTTAATTTTAAGGCTATGTGAAAGAAGGCCAGCAACATCTCAAATGTATAAAGAAATTTCATGAATAAAATTATTTATTAATTTTATCTTTTAATGAAGCAAACTATTATAAAGCTCTTTAATTTAGTATGCTTTGTAACACTGATAGCACTACTATAAAAGATGTTACAATGATGTATATTTATAATGGTCTATTTTAATAAGATAGTATTTCAGTATGTGCAAGTAACCTAAAAATGGCAGATTTTCCTGACTGCAGAAATACTGTGTTACCAACCAGCAGTGATAAAGCGTTTTGCTTTCTTGTACTAGGCTGGCTATGTCCAGGTCAATACTTTTACCAGGCTCTTATATGTTCCATTTGTTAGGAAGTTAACTGGTATAATGAATTAATGCACTTATATGTGAATGACTTCAACACATATATTTACATGCCTGTTTTGTGCCGTGTACTGTAGCTAACGCGAGGAGTAAGACATTTGCTTTCTCTGTTATCCTGGATCCTCCGAGCTGCCTCTTCATCCACTTCCTGAAAAGGAATCAACATCCAATTATGGACAGAAGTGAATGCATTCTTGGCATTATGAAAACCTGTGTTCAACATTTATGTTAAGCTCTTTTATTTCATTGGCATATTTTTAGATAGGATCATATTTTTCTTGTAAAAATCATCATAGAGAACTATATATTTTAAAATATTCTCATTTATTCTATCTCCCATTTTCTGTATCAGAGTTAAATATTCAACAACACTTTCTTTTTATGAACCTTGCTAAACACTTAAATAATATAAAAGTTAAGAAAAAATTGAATATTAATCACATTACAATGAGGAACTGGGTATTGTTTTCTAATTTAGTTTTCTATGTAATTATACATCTTAGAGCTATTTCCTTGTCAATTTGTACATAACTATATATTACTTTATAACTGCTGTTCAGTTGTCCATAGAATACTTACACAGTAGTCTTTTTAGATCTGTCCTAAGTTATATTATTACAAAAAGCCATAGCAAATGTGGTTGTACAGGTATATTGGTACACACTGCAAATAGTTGTTTTGGATGCATGCTTAAAAAAAGACTTTGCTCGGGGCACCTGGGTGGCTCAGCTGGTGAGGCATCTGACTTCAGCTCAAGTCATGATCTCACAGTTCGTGGGTTTGAGCCCCACGTTGGGCTCTGGGATGACAGCTAGCTCAGAGCCTGGAGGCTGTTTCAGATTCTGTATCTCCCTCTCTCTCTGACCCTCCCCTGCTCACGCTATATCTCTCTCTCTAAGAAATAAATAAAACCATTAAAAAATTAAAAAAATAAAATGACTTGCTACATCAGATTATATGCACACTTTGGTGGTGGAAATGAGGATATAGGTATAAAATTTCAGTTATTCTAGATGAGTAAATTCTAAGGATGTTATATAACACAAGTGCCTATAGTAAACAGTAGAGTATTGTACATTTCAAAATTTGCTGGGGTAGATCTCATGTTAAGTATTCTTACTTTTTCTCACCCCGTACCTCCAACTAATAAAAATAAAGAAAAAGATAACTACCAAAGGAAGTGTATATGTTATTGTCTTGGTTTTGGTTAGGGTATCATTTGGGTTTGCATTTTTGCAAGCCCATCAAATTGTTTATATTAAATCTATACACTCCCTTGTATGTCAATTATACCTCAATAAAGCTATGATGTTGTTTTGTTAGAGATATGAAGTTGCCAACCACAAAGTTTAAATCCTCTGCTGGGGTACCTGAGTGGCTCAGCTGGTTAAGCATCTGACTCTTGATATCAGCTCAGGTCACGATCTTGTAGTTTTGGAGTTCAAGCTCTGTTTCTGCCTCTGCGGTGAGAGTGCGGAGCCTGCTTGAGATTCTCTCTCTCCTTCTCTCTGCCTCTCCTCCACTCATGTACTCATGCTATGTCACTCTCTCTCAAAATAAGCAAAATAAACATTACAAAATAAATCTTCTGGTAATATATGAAAGTATATTTCTGATAATCATTCTTTATACTAGATTTTATCACATTGAAAATTATATAGCCAAATATTGAGGGAAAAATCATATACCATATTTAGTTGACATATATACATTCTTGATCATTACTGAAGTTGAATATATTTATATATATATAGGCCATTAATATTTCTTATGTATTTAATCTGTAAATTTGTCTTCATAATCATTTCTAGTTCTTTCTTATCATAAATAGTTATTTAAAATTCTAAGCTATTTGAGTTATATAAAAAGAGATAAAATTAATCTAAATATTACAAGTCAGGATAAAGCATCTAGAAACATGATTATAAGTATCTTCTTTGTGCATACACACACAAATTAAAAGGATCATATTATGCATGTAGTTTTCCCAAGAACCTTTTCTTTTATCCAAACATAAGAAATAGTCCTTTATTATGTGAATTACCATTCAAAATCAAGCCATTTTAAAGTAGTAATTCAGGTATCTCTTCAATGGTTGTACATAATTAATTTAACTAATATCCTATGACAGAACATTTAGAATTGGACAGTTACTTGATATTATAAGCAACATTGCAATGATAGTCTGTGTGTACACACACACACACACACACACACACACCACACTTTCTCCCTTAAAACCTGAGGATAAGTTCATAGATGTGAAACAGCTGGGACATGATATGCACATTTTAAACACGGATACATATTATAAATCTGCCTTTTTACAAAACTTGCACACATTAACAGATTGTCAGAGAACTGGTTTTCACATAACAAATCCTAGAACTACATAGGGCATTTCTTCTGACTTGCTTATCAGTTAAATGGCAAAATATTTTATTATTGATTTCATTTGAAGGAGTTCATTAATGTGCTTAATATTTGCTAAATAGTTATTGGCCAATTGTATTTCTTCCTCTCTTCCTTCCCAATTACTTATTCATGTTCTTCAGCTATGTTTTTCTCAAGAATTTTTCTTTTTCATACAAATATGTAAGAATTCTTCTCAAATTTTTACCTATGATAAAATTAAATAAATATTCTTCAGTTTATAATTTGAAATATATTTGCATCATATAGAATTTGCAATATTTAGGTACTTTAAGTTAGAATGGTGCTGTTATTAATTGCATTATTTTTGGTCTTTTTATCAATGTGACAGTTAATTTTTCCAGCTCAAGATTTTTTAATTTAATTATAATTTATATACAGGGGCACCTGGGTGGCTCTGTTGGTCAACTGTCTTACTTCAGCTCAGGTCATGATCTCATGGTTCATGTATTTGAGCTCCATGTTGGGCTCTGTGCTGACAGCTGAAGCCTGGAGCCTGCTTCAGATTCTTTGTCTCCCTCTCTCTGCCCCTCCCCTGCTCATGCTCTCTCTCTCTCTCTCTCTCTCTCATTTTTTCTCTCAAAAATAAATAAAAATTTAAAAAATTTAAAAGTGATAATTTACACTCAGGTATATTTCTTAATTCCTTAATTATACCTCCCAGTCCTGATGCCATGCTTTTTAATTTAAATTTTTGAATTTTGATAACTGATTGGGAATCTTTCTATATTTATATTTATTTTTAGTAACTTTTTAATTGCCAATATTTTTTTATTTCAGGAATTAGTACTAGAATCATTTGTAAAATATTAAGTAAACCTCAAGCTCATGAGATCACTTTAACAAATTAAAGTATTCTTAATAAATTTTAAGAAATCTCAGTCAAACTCCAGTAGATTTTTTTACATAAAAACTGACAAATTGATCAGGAATTTTATATGGACATGCAAAATACTTGGAGGGGCAAAAACAATTTAAAAAAAACCCCAAACTGGGAAATTTATACTTCCTTAACTAGTCTTAACATCTATAAGATCTATTACAAATCAGAGTAACCAATGTAATATTGGCAAAATACAGATGAGTAGATTAAGAGAACAAAGTAGAGAATCAATATTGATCCATGCATATATGGTTAACTGATTTTTAACAAAGGTGCTAAGATAATTTATTGGAGAAAGATACAATGTTTTCCATGAATTGTCCTGGACAACTGGGTATCTTCTTGGAAAACTGAAACTTTACCCTTATTTCTAACTATGTAGAAAAATTAATTTATGATAGATTATAATTGTAAACATAACAGCTAGAAGTGTATAACTTCTAAGGAAAAAAAAACCTTAGACCATTATATTTGCAGTTTTGGAGTAGACAAAGATTTCTTGGATAAGACATAAAAAGCCCAAGAAGAAAAAGGGGGAAAAAAAAGATATATTGGACTTTATCTCAATGAATAACTTCTGTTCTTCAAGAGATGCTGTTAAGAAAATAAAAAGTAAAGACACAGACTTGGATATAATATTTGTTATGCATATATTTGACAAAGAACTTGTATCCAGAATATAAAATGATTCTTACTACCCAAAAAAGATACCCAATTTTTAAAAATTGGGCAGAATATTTGAACAGAAAATTCACAAAATGAATCTACAGATCATGAGTAAATACTCATTATCCTCTAGGGAAATAAAAATTAAAACCATGAGATAATACTTCACACTGACTAAAATGGCTAGGATCAAAATGACTGGTGAGCTTTTGTGATAGATGATCCCCAGTGATCCTCATCTTATTAAATCCATACCCTCATAGAACCCCCCAGCCTTGAATAACTTTCTTATAATAAATGGAATATGAAAAAGTTGATGTGATGTAACTCTTATGATTGGGTTATAGGAAGGCTGAGACTTTTTTTTTTAAATATTTTTATTTATTTCTAGGAGAGAGAGAGAGAGAGAGAGACAGCGTGAGCAGGGGAGGGTCAGAGAGAGAGGGAGTCACAGACTGAAACAGGCTCCAGGCTCTGAGCTGGCAGTCAGCACAGAGCCCGACGCGGGGCTCGAACCCACGAATCGCGAGATCATGACCTAAGCGAAAGTCGGACGCTTAACCGACTAAGCCACCCAGGCGCCCCGGCTGAGACTTTTGTCTTACTATCACACTGTTTCTTCCTATCACTGGCTTTGACCAAACAAACTGCATGTTTGCAGTAGTCTCTGTGGTGTGTAACTGAGTGCAGCCTCCAGGCAATAATCAGTAAGAAACTAAGACCCTCAGGCCAATAGGGTCCTGAAGGAACTGAATCCTACAAATAAGCAGTGAAGTTGAGCTTGGAACTGAACAATCCCCAGTTGACTCTTCAGCTGGGGTTCCAGTCTTGGCCAACACCATCAGATATGGAGGAACTGTACTTCTCATCTTTCTGGTGAAAATACAATATAATTCAGCCATATTGGAAAATGATTTGGCAGTTATTTATATAATTAAACCATATCCACCTTATAACTAGAAATTCTATTCCTATGTACTTATTAAAGAGAAATGTGGTACCAATTACCACAAATTGGATGATGTAAAACAGCAAAAAATTATTTCTTACACTTCTGGAGGATAGAAGTCTAAACACATGATTTTGGCAGGGCCATGGTCCCTCTGAAGATGTTAAGGGAGATTCCTTCTTTCCTTACCCCTTCTTGGCTTAGTATGGTTGCTGGCACTCCTTGGCATTTCTTGGCTTGCAGGTGTATCACTGTGTCTGTCATCATTTGGCCTTCTTCCTTCTGAGGTATTTATATGTCAAATGTCCCTCTACCTATGAGGTTACAAGTCATTGGATTTAGGGCCCATCCCAATCTAATATGACCTCATCTTAACTTGATGGATATTAGTGGAGAAACTGACAGAAACCTAATAGAGTCTAGGTTTTAATACTAATGTACCAATGTTGTTTTGTTAGTTTTGACAAATATATCATGATTATCTAAGATATTAATAGGGGGGATAGGTTGAGAGTCACATGAGGACTTTCTGTGTTCTCAGTGTCACTTTTACTTTATTTTATTTTATTATTTTATTTTGTTTTATTTATGTATTTTTGAGACAGAGAGAAACAGAACGTGAGTAGGGGAGGGGCAGAGAGAGAGGGAGACACAGAATCCAAAGGGCTCCGGGCTCTGAGCTGTCAACACAGAGCCTGATGTGGGGCTCTAACCCACGAACTGAGAGATCATGACCTGAGCCCAAGTCGGACTCTTAACTGATTAAGCCACCCAGGCACCCCTCATTGTCACTTTTAAATACATCTAAAATTATTCCAAAATAGTTTGAGTTTTTAAAATGAAATCTATGGGGTAGACTCAGGAAATTTAGTTTACATTAGATGGTCTAAGCCAGCTTTTTGGAGGACTTTGTATTTAAACCGTAAACAAAGAGTCACATACAACCAGCCTTGCCAAGAATGGGGGACAGGGCTGCCTGCGCAGAACACACAGCCAGCAAACAGAAGCTGGAAGAGAAATGTGCTTGGGACGTTGGAGGGAATGAAAAGCTTCAGAGTGACTGGAGAAGAGTTGATGAGAGGGAGCACAGCATAACATTGACCTGAGGAGTTGCTTATGAGCAGCCTATACAAGGAATTAGGAAGGGAGGAAGAGCAGACAGGAAGAAGGGAGGCAGGAGGGAGGAAGATTGAAAGGAAAGAAGATCATTTCTATAGTATTTTCTATGTACCAGATGCCTTTCTAAACACATTTCATATGCGAGCATTTTAATTCTTTTCTCAGTTGTATTCGGTGTATACTCGTATTATGTCCCCATTTATGGTTAGAGAATCTGCCTCTAAAGGTTGGCAACTTGCCCAGTGTCACTCCATTGCTAAAAGGCAGAGCTGTGGCAGTGTGGTTTCAGGGTCTCCATTTATCTACCATGATCTGAGTGCCAGCCCAGTCCTTAGAGGCTAAGACATCAATTTAGACAAAAGATGATAGTGATTCAGGCTGATATGGAGCTGAGCTGGATGCGTTTGAGATGGCCTCCAGGTAAAATCAAATGGAACTGCCTGTAGCTTAGGTAACAGTAATGAGGAAGAAAACAACCTCAGGAATGGCTTTGCAACTTCTGCCTTGATTAGATTTTTCACTAAATGAGGGAACAGCAAGGATGTTTGGTGAAACAAATAAAAATTACAGTTTTTGTCAGTGTTCGGGATGCTAAAGCAATGTCTAAGTAGTCAAAGCTCAGTGTTTCACTGTTTTCATTCCTCTTCCTCAAGGGAGAGAGGTGTCTGAGAAGATCATCTGACTGCCTGGTAAAAGGAAGGAGGCCGTGGTGCCAAAGGCAGATAATCAGGCTGCCTTCAGGTCAACACAGGTCACAGACTCAGGTGGCTGGTCAGGCATGTTCTCTGAGAGCTCCGCTCACAGTAGCTTCTGTTCCTTGAGGATGGAATGTTTTTCCTTGCTGACCAGGCCCCCTCTTCCCTGTCACTTGTGCCACAGATTCTTCACGAATACACAGCGAACATGTTGACTCACCCATTACCCCTTGCTGTATCGTACACTAGACTCCTCTTATCAGATCCCTACCCTTATAGAACCCCCTGCTGCCCTGATACTAGACGCAGCATCCCTTCTCTAACCTGAGGGAATGGAGAGGTGCTCAGTCAAGTCTTCTCATGGCTGGACTCCAACACAACGCCTTTTCCCCTGTGATGCCGTTAGCCTATGGGAGAGAGCCAGAGCGCAAGACGATTTGCTGACAGCTGCCCCCTCAATCTGCCTACTTTCATTCTAAATAGGGAAGCCAGAACACAGGATGGACAACTTCCCTTCCCTTCCTCTTCTCTTTCTTTTTAGGAATCAGAAGAAACTTAATTATTTATTTTCTTATGCCTGGAACTTCCCTATATTGTATGTTATTTCTTCCATAACCGGTAACCCCCAGCCCTTTTCTACAAAGACTGTAAAGCTGAGTCTCCGAGAGAACATGGGTCGCTGAGATGATGAAAATACACATCCATAAACACTAGTTCAGTTTTCTTAAAATAATTTCCCCATTGCACCCATTTACACCAAATGCATTTCATGTCCATCCCTCCATCACTCAATAAGAATGTAAATGTTAGATGAGGGAGACAGTTTAGAGTCTTTGTCACTGCTCTTCGAATTTAGATACAAATTAGAGAAATGGACAGGCCCCCTATCTCCACAGAAGAGTAAACATTGAAAGGAGTTAGCTGGTTAAAATATTTTTTAATGTTTATTTATTTTTGAGGGAGAGACATAGCATGAATGGGTCGGGGCAGATAGAGGGAGAGACACAGAATCCAAAGCAGACTCCCAGCTCTTAGCTGTCAGCACAGAGCCCAAAGTGGGGCTCAAACCCACGAACTGGGGGATCATGACCTGAGCTGAAGTCAGACTCTTAACCAACTGAGCCACCCAGGTGCCCCAGGAGTTGATGGATTTTAGAGAGTAGATACACTTGTGTAGCAAAGTCTGTAGTTTAGATGGAAGAGAAAGAAAACTGGCCCACATCAGGGGATATTAACGGGAAAGTTAAATTGATTCCACTTAAAATTTCAGTGTTTGAAAAATTACTATATCTAACTGAACACCCCACTGGGCTTGGTCCAAAATGCCCTGTAAGAACTGCTGCTTCTAAGCAGGAAATACAAATTTAAAATATATTTTGTACATTTATGAAACTTGAAAGCATTCAACAGATTTGACATGTTTTCAGATTTTCCTTTCTGTGCTTTATTTTCAATAGAGAAACATAAAAGTGTCTGCAGACAGTGATTAATTTAATATGTGGTTACACTTTCTTGCTATTAAAATACTCTTTGCATCCAGATGTTAGGACTTAGGATGTCTTTCTAAATAATTTTCTAATTTGTGTTTTCACAAATGTTTGTTATATGAAGAACATTGTGAGATCCATATTGTTTTCCAATTGCCCACCTTCTCCTTTTGGGTTATATTCATGACTTTTTTGGTGTCAGCCTTTCCTCATTTTTAGTAAAAAGAATTTTTTCTTAGGCTTATGATGTTTATAAGAATCAAACAAACAGGGGTGCCTGGGTGGCTTAGTCGGTTAAGCGTCCGACTTTTGCTTAGGTCATGATCTCGCGGTTCGTGAGTTCGAGCCCCGCGTCGGGCTCTGTGCTGACAGCCAGCTCAGAGCCTGGAGCCTGTTTCAGTCTGTGACTCCCTCTCTCTCTGACCCTCCCCTGCTCACGCTGTCTCTCTCTCTCTCTCCTAGAAATAAATAAAATCTTTAAAAAAAAAAAAAAGAATCAAACAAACAGAAAGGCTAGAAGTAGAGGATGGGTAGTTATTATATATTCATTCTGCTGCTGTTAGTCTCAGTTGATTTCCTTGGCTCCTTAGAGCTTACCTCTGAATTGGCAACTGGCTCAAAAACTCTTTGTTCCTGAAGTAATTTCAAATAAGATTCAATGGTTGTTGTATGTAAGTGAATAATCACTAAATTCTACTCCTGAACCTAATGTTACACTATATGTTAACAAACCAGAATTTAAATAAAACCTTGAAACAACAACAATAACAACATGACCTTCAATGGGATGGCTGTCCCCTTCCCCCAAATCAAACAAGAGAAGGAATTTGAGATCACTTCCCTGTGCCTGGATGTCAATTCCTACTGCCATGGATTTGTTCCCATATTGCTTCTTATGTCTGCTTTTCAGCCAATTCTTCCAAGTTCACTGTTAATCTCCTTTTCTGGCTTATTCATGTGATCAAATGGATATAATTTTAGCTTGGTGCCTACTCTGAAGACTGTTACCCTGCTTTGAATAAGCATATGAATTTGCATGCACTAATGTACATTGGAGGTCATTCTGTTCTTCTTTTCTTTTTTAATGATTTTACAAACAGAAGTGACATCTCATTTTTGTTTGAATGATCATGATTATGATTATGAATGAGATGATATTTTAAGCAGTTTGAACATCTTTAGTAAATTATTTCTGTGACTTTCTCATTCATCCAAACCAGTCATTTTGGAGAAATTTCCCCAAGGGTCTCATTGCTCTCTGCTCCTTCCATTAGGGGCTACTTTGCTCCGGGTGATAATTGCTTGACTTCCTGAAGGCTGTCCTTTTGAGGTCAGAGGCTGTGTGATGTATCCACCTGAATGGCTAACTCTAGCAACCCGGGTCTTGGCAAGTGCCGAAAAAATGGGCAATTGATAACATCAATTAAAACCTCTCTTTCCCAAAAACGATTTGTTTTTTCTTCCATCTAACCTACAGACCTTGCTACTTAAGTGCATCTGCTCTAAAGTGTGTGTCTTCTCCCTAATAACAGACTTACAAATGCAGGACTTTATTCCATTAAGATTTAACTTCACGACCTTTAGTTATATATGTAGCCCAGAAACATAAATAGATAGAGAACAAATATTTGGCACATAATGAATACCCTAGATGGGTGTTAGGAAATAGTATAGAAAATTCTTAAGTAAGAAATTTATTTTGTGGTTTGAAATATGTACTCAAGAGAGAGCAAGGGAAGCATCTATTATTGAGCTATTAATTTCTCAATTAATATGACCAATTGTAAAATTACTTCATCTTCATTGATTTCCTCCTGTGGCTACAGAGTATAGAATTCTTTGAGAAATAGAATTATACAGAGTGTGATTGTTCACGCAATTAATAGATTTTTCCAGAAAAACTTTAAATAATGCCCTGTCATTTTATGAGGAAATTAGATCTTTTCATGAGAAAGCTGGAAAAATGATATGGCAGGACCATTTTCGTTGTTAATTTATGAAGTGGCAGGTCAAGAGTTATTGACAAGACCTGTTTTTATGATTGGATCAAAATATGATTTTCGGGTTTTCCTTCATGCGCCTTCAGATTTGAAGAATCATGATCTAAGTTTTAGCTGAATGTATACAATTTTTGCTTATTGTAAAAATTTAAAGATGCACCAGAAGTTTCTCTACTGTTTATCCTCCTGGATAACTGCTGTCATTTGATGTGTAGCTCTCAGATTTTGATAATTATGTATCTATAATATGTATGATATAATTTTATAAATTCTTTAGTCTTCTTAATGTTTCTCTTTTAATAAAAAGCAGTTTTTGCTGTCAACACAAATATATTTACCCTCTAATTTCAGTGGCTAAATATTCCATTGAATGGAGCCCCTGAGTTCTTAACCAGCTCGCAGATCTTAAATGCTTAGATATTTTTAATTCTCGCTTAAAAATTATGTTGCATCACATATCCTTTCCTTTAGGAAAATGTCCTGAAAATTATATTGTGAAATTGATGGATCTGCACATTTAAACATTGCACATGGCCTTCTGATTACTCTCTAGGCAGGTGTTACCTTCCACACATCAGCCTGGGGAGGAGAGCACCCATTTCTCAAAGGAAGGTAACTCCTGAAATTCAGACCTGAGCTTTGCATCCAAGTAGAAAAGCAAACAGTATAACTCATGCTGACAAAATGTACTTTATTAACATACTTAAACCCGTGTATTCGCATTATTGGACTGCACTTCTGAAAAGTAAGTAGGTAGAGAAATCTCTCACTTTTTCTATTATTAATCCTTGTAACATATATTTAAAGTGGACAACTTCCTGGATTTATTTCTGTACCTTTTTGAGTATCCTATTTTTTTCTCTTCCCACACCCCAAAGACTATATCCAGGTCCATGCTCAAAATAATTTGCCTCTATGTTGATCCTAACACAAAAGCTAATTTTTTGGTTTCAATTTGCTGCTAGGGGAAAGCAATCCAGCTTAACTCATGTCAAGTAAAAGATAAATAATTTGCATCTTTCTAAGCCTATTTAGAGAGTTAGTTTTGACAGTAAGCAACTCGAATGTATTTATGACCTGTAACAAAGTGAAGAATGCTGAATTGATTCAGGAAATAAATAATTTCAGGCAATTTGAATAAATTATTTTTAATATTTGTAATGTTTTTATTCATTTTTATTTAGTTTTTATATAGAGAGAGTACCCAAGTGGGAGAGAGGGGCAGAAGGAGAGACAGACTCTTTTTTTAAAAAATTTTTATTAAATTTATTTTGAGAGAAAGAGAGGGAGAGCAAGAGCAAGCATGAGTGGGGCAGAGGCACAGGGGGAGGGAGAGAGAGAATCCTAAGCAGAGTCTGCCTTGTTAGTGCAGAGCCCAGTGTGGGCCTCTGTCCCATGACCCTGAGATCATGACCTGAGCAGAAATCAAAGGTCAGATGTTCAACCAACTGAGCCACCAAGGTGTCCCTATTTTTAATATTTTTAAATTGAGGAAAACATATCCAATAGAGTACATACACTAAGCTACTCTAAAATATATAGCTCAATTTTTTTTTCATATACTGTGTTTATGTACATATGCACACAGGTTTAGCTACTGCTCAGATTAAGATGTGGACTATATTCAGGATTATATGAGTCCTTCATCTGCTTTCCAGTCTATACAACTCACACACACACACACACACACACACACACACACTCACATTCACACACTGAAAGTACATACTTTGACATTCCGACTTCCATGTTTTATTATATTTGTCTTAGACTGAACCGTTCTTGTGTAAATATTCCATTTCCTTCTTGATAGATGTTTGAATTGTCTAGTTGGTGCTGATAATGGTACTGCTGCTATGAGTACAAGTCTTTGTGTGGATACATATACTCATTCATGAACAAGACCTTGTATAGGTAGATACACTTATTCATGAACAAGACCCTGTGTGGGTAGAAATACTCGTTCATATACAAGCCCTTGTGCGGGTAGATATACACATTATTGGACACATGCTTGTATAGACTGATAGACTCACTTCTTGAGTGGTGCAATTGCCAGGTCATAGAATAGGAGTATGTTTCACTTTATTAAAAAACCCCAAACCACTCCAAACTTAGCAGTACTGTTTTACACCCCAATTAGATACATAAGAGAGTTTTTATTGCTCTATGTACTCAATGAAACTTAACATTGTTAATCATTTTAGCTACTTTGTTGTGTAGTGAAACTGCTATTTTGCATGAGACTGGGCATAAAAACAGTAGTTTATTACAATCATGCAAAATACAAGATCACTTAGGGGTCTTGAATTCTTTAATGCTTTATACACATCTATCTTGAGGTTATTATTATTCTTGTTTTTTCATATATTCTAAGTTTTTTTCCTATATTTTAACATTTGTGTTCTTTGGGATTTTTCATAAGACAGAGGCTGTGACTGCTATTACTGAGAAGGCTGTTACTTTGTGGTCGTATCTTACGTGCAGTGATAAACAGCATCCTTGCTGTTCATACCGCCATCTCTTCAGCTGTACTTAAACTACATGCAATAAGTTTGTCTTTTTAAAAATTTTTAATGTTTATTTAGGTTTGAGAGAGGGAGAGAGAGACAGACTGTGAGAGGGAGAGGGCAGAGAGAGAGGGAGACACAGTATATGAACCAGAGTCCAGGCTCTGAGTTGTCAGCACAGAGCCCAACTTGGGGCTCGAACTCATGAACCGTGAGATCATGACCTGAACCAAAGTTGGACGCTTAACCGACTGAGCCACCCAGGTGCCCAAATGTCTTCTGAAATATATTCAAAAGCTTACACTATGACTTGGTGTTAAAGAAAACTACTATGGATACAAAATAGCTCTGAAATAGAGTGGTGGATAAATATATTTTGGCAACACAAAGATATTAAAGGAATATCTTTAATTGTCTTTTGGGGGTAAATCTCTATTTTGTTCATATTTTAATTGCTTTCTATGAATGAGAGAGATTATTAATAAAATTTTTTGTTTAAACAATTCATAAAAACCTCTTTTAGGATAAAGAAAATTAAAACTCAAATTTTAGGAGACATGTTACACTCTGTCATCATTATTTTTTTCCTCTTAGTGCAACATGAAATCATGGTGCTTCATAAAATATACACCATCTTATACTCAATGAATTACAGCATTGCCCTCTGTTCTTTTAAGTTGTCTATGCTTTTCAATGCTTTGTCCATTTCTCCACCCTCCTCTGGTTGGGACGGATTTGGGCTGTCATCTCAGCAAAGAACTGTGGGCTCCCCATCTTGGAATGAGAGTTGCTCTATTTTCTATATTGAGGCCATTAAGCAAGTTGAGGACTGTCCATAAGCAGCATTCATGGAATGAAAAATATGGGGAAATGGGAAACCTAATGAAAATCCTTCCTATTTGTTGTTCTGGATTTACCAGCCCATTTTCGGTCATTGTGTCATCTACGACAAAACTTATTCTTGTTGACGTCTTCAACTATGCCAGTCATTTTCGGCAGCCATTGCTTAAATAAGCAAAAGATCAAATTTCACATTTGAAGGCATTTTGAATACATTTTAAGATCATGCTGCTAAGTTGTCTTCTCTTTTTAAACGACTCTCATGATTTTTCTCCTTATGGTGGCCCACTGGTTGGCACTTCCCAAATGGTCTATACAAACTACAACAACTATCTGGAAAGGATTTTCTTACCGCTTACCTGTGTCCAGAACCAGTGTGCTCAGCCTGTAATAATAACTCTCCCCATTTTTAATTCTAAATAAATCATAAAAACAGTTTTGATTTGCTGAATTCTTTCCTCAAATACTGAGAACACATTTCTGGTTTTAGCATTTGATTCTTATATCCTTGAAGAAATTGATACATCGATCCAGAAACTATGTTTCACAGGATTTCCCGAGTGGCCAAAAGTAGTTTTCAATTTCATAAAAGCAAATTGACATGTAATAGGCCTCATTATTTGTCTTTGGTGGATATTTTGTAATAGAACATATTTTGGGGGTCAGTAATTATATGTGGAGGGATGCTTGTTATCCCTAAACTTCAAAATTGATTGGCACATAATACCCTGGCTGAGGTGGGTCAGGAGGGGAGATGGAAAAGATGATGAAAAATGATCTCTTTTTGTCCATTCCCACCTCTTGGATAGTTTCATCTAAGTAGATTTTTTAATACTAAGATGTGAAATTTGGGGGCACTTCATGAAATCTCAATATTACATATTAGTTTTAATCGTAATAATTTTCTGTTTTTGTAGCTCAAGGATGATCATAAATGGCCATTTCATGTGGTTCAACATAATACTTAGGAATAAAAGTTAAATTCTACAAAAATGTACTATAAAAATCATAAATGCCATTTTTTAAAAAATAAATACAGGTGTTTTAATTATTAATGGGACCAGAAATTACTACACTATTCACTTCTCATGTTGGTATTTTCACATTTTACATTCATACCATAGTTATATATACATACATGTAGATAAAAGATTTGAATAATATATAAATAATTTGTAAGTAATGAGGTTAGTACCTCTAAGGTAAAAAATTATATTTATATGACCAAATAATGATGGCCAGAATTTAATAGTCTAATATTGAAGAATTTACCTAACTCTTCAAGGCTCATTTTCCTTTTCAGTAGATTGATGATATAAATCCCTACTTTCCAGGGCGCCTGGGTGGCTCAGTCAGTGAAGCGTCTGACTTCAGCTCCCATCATGATCTCACAGTTCATGAGTTCGAGCCCTACATCGGGCTCTGTGCTGACAGTGTGGAGACTGCTCGGGATTCTCTCTCTCTGCCTCTCCCCCACTTGTGCTCCATCTCTGAAAATAAATATTTTTTTTAAAAAAAGAACAAAACCTTTACTTTCCTCACAGGACCGTTGAGAGTGAATGATGGGGACACAAAAGAACATAAATCTGAGAAATATATAATTTAATGGATTATTATCATTTTGTTCTTCTGTTTGGTTTATTTCAAAAAGTTAGGCAAATTTGTGATTTTTTCCTTCTTTTGTCACCTAGAGAAAAAAGTCAGAAGCTAGAAGAAAGACAACACCATCCCTTTAACACTGCTTGATGCTTCCACATAAGCCCCAGGCCACCTCCAGGGAGATGAGGGTGCTTTTCCAAGAAACAAGCCAGTCCCGTCTGAAGGGCGATTTCCAGCCTGCATTTTTGGGTATGGGAGGGAACTGCCTAGGAGAGGAATATATTTGAATAATGAGTTCTTCATCGGGGAGAGGAGGGAACAGGTTTCAAAGCAGAGAGGGGCAAGCAAGGTGAAGACAGAGATTATCACCAGCCCGTAATGTGGGACAGCGACTCTGTCAGGTTTGTGGGACCCGAGTTGGGAAAGCTTTCTCACTGCAGTGGGAGACAGACCTGGAATGTGTCCCAGGCTTGAATTCCTAAAGCCTGTGCAGGATTCGTGCAGCAAATACCTAGACCTTCTGGATACGACTGCATGGGAGGTTTGGTTTAGATTAAAGAACCAGTTTGGAAAAGTCATTTTCCGAGGTGAAGAGCAGAACAAAAACTGAGAGGAGACAGTATTGACTGTGGGGGCTTGTGACAGACTCACCATTGCTGAGACGATGCACCAGAAAAAGTGTCCCTTGGGCCACTGTAATTACACTAGTAATTGCTAGGATGTATTGATCACTGCCTTTGTGCCAAGTTTCACTATTAGTAGTTTCAATGTTTGGGTTGTTTAATTCTTCCAACAACTCTATGATCATCATGATTTCTGTACTGTTAAGATTCCTCATTTGATAGATGAGTAAACTGAGTCTCAGGGAAATATTGTAATTTCTTAAGACTACCCGGCTAGCAAGCACTGGCATCAGATTCAATCCCAGTCATTCTGATTCCAGAGATAGGCCCCCTGGGCCTTAAGTCAGACAGTTTCTCTTTCCTGCCTTCCCATACCACTTCTCCCCACATCGTACAGTTGTAGCATAAGTCTTAAATTCTTCTTTCTTTTTTTGTTTGTTTGTTTGTTTAAATTTGAGAGAGACATGGTGGGGGGTATCTTAAGCAGGCTTCAGGCTCAATGTGGAGCCCATCCTGGGGCTCAACCCCACAACCTTAAGATCATGACCTCCACCAAAATGTAGAGTCTGACCCTCAACTGACTAAGCCACCCAGGCGCCCCTTAAATTCTTCTTTCCTTAATTTTTCCTCTCCTTCTTGTGAACACTACTGACCCATGAGAATTTGGATGCAGTGGTCACCAAGGCAAGCAGGGTGCTGTGGCAGCTCTCCCCAGTCTACCTGGGTGCATTTGCCGAGACAGAAGGGGACAGAAGCATGCTCCTGGAGCACTGTGTTCCCTGTGACCCATGCTGTAACCAGCGGCACAGTGACTTTAGGCTCCCAGTTGTGTAAAGTGATGGGAGAAGATCCAGTAGACAGAAAGGATTGGAGGGCAACTGGGTGCTGGGAGCCTCACTGGCCTCTCTGGATGACAGTCACAGTGAGGAAATGGCAGTGTTTGCAAAACTCCTGCCGCGAGAAACCAAAACTGGTATCTCCTTCTGCTACTACTGGCTCATGTTGGAAATGAGGCTGCTGGTATTGACCAGGCCTCACAATATTCCAAATCAGACCGATATTCCCCACACATATTGCTCACAAGGAAAAGCATATTCCTGCCTTTTCAAAAGAGACTTCAAATGAAAGCATTGTGGATGATTGTCAAAAGGCTCTTCCTATGGGCCTTGCAGATCCAAGACTTACATAATAAAGAGGGGGAAGAACACAAGAGTTACAATTGAGTCTGGCCCTGAGACAAAGAGCCTAATTTAGAATTAAGGACAGATATCCACCCCCACCCAATTGTTTCTGCTTGGAGCATCGGTCCCCAAGGCATCTTGTGATCAGTATTTGGAGTGACTTATTCTGGCCTTGAATATGCTGATTGCACCCTGTGAAGGAACCTATTGAGGAACTTCTTCTTTTGTGATTATGGGAGCAAACATTATGTTTCCTGAAAGACCTGTTTTTCTTAATACTTCTCCTTAAACAAACAAACTATTGACCCCTGCTCACAAAGAACTAACTTCACCCTTTTTATGCTAAAAACATTGTCTTGTGTGCTAAAGATACCTTCTTCTCCATAGGATAAGCATCTAAATCCCCTACCTCAATCACTACTGATAAAGGTTATACATGAGTCTTCTACAAATCTATGTTCTGGGAAGATCTTACATATCAAAGAAGTTTGTCATCAGAAATCATTGTCTAAGGCAAATGCCACTTCTGTGCCATCCCCCAAACTTAATTATAAAATAAAATTGAGTCCCAGTCAGAGCAGAGATGCCTGCCTGGTGACCAGAAAGAATCTCTGGGCTCTCTCACTCTCTTGCCAACACCGTCCATCCTTCAGGGACCCCTGGACCAGCTGGAGCCGGCCTCTGGCAACTGGGCATCTTGGGAATACTCTGGAAACAAACTGCCCCCACCTAATACTGATTCCCGTAAGAGACAAATAGCTTTCTGTGGCTTGAAACTTTGCTAATGAAAGCACTTCCGGAAAGACAAAATGGCAAATTACCGAAAATAAAATCAGATACGTATTGTGGATTTCCTTCCACATTTGAGATTACTCGGTGGCTTACTGACTAAACTGACGTATAATGTATATTTAGTGATTAAAAACATTTTTAAGTACTTGGTAATTATCAGGCCCCAAAATACTGTAATAGAAAAATTGAGTTTGTTATTCAATTTCACATCTTGTAACTCCTACTCAATTTCCTCCAGCAGCTTAGCAAGGGGATTTCATAGCTTCCTTCCGCATGCAAAGGTTGTTCAGTATAACAAAAGCTACTCTCTCTCAAACTTGACAATTCACAAAAGGGCATTCCAAGACTGTGATCCTGAGTGTGAGAGTGTTTCAGCTTATTCTGAGAGAAGAATAAATTTCTTGGCTGTGATAGTTGTTCTTAGGAACTGTCACTTTTCTTGGCTGTTAAAAGTATCCTACTGATTTGTGTCACCAAGCGTAAGTCATCCAAAGCCATAACAAAGACCATAGTACATGGCATGCTTGATTGGGGATATTATTTTCCCCCACTCTGGGGACAAGCCGATTACAGGTACCAGGCTCCTTTGACACAGCCCCCTGATACCAATAAGGTCATAGGATTTCATTTTACTTTTTGTATAATTTCCAGCTGCAACGATTTTGATTCCTAAATTGCAGGGCCCTCAGGAATGTTACCTGAGATGGAATTTTACAGTTTCTTTTCTCCAATGATTCGTTCGGGTCCTTTGTACTGCGCTGCTTCGTTTATTATGTATCTCTTAGGTAATAGACATGCAATTTCAGGCACAATGCCCTGCATTGGGCCATGTCTGTGTTTACTCTCCTAGTAACTTTTGTCCCTAATATGGGACACATTACTTAGATTCAAGGGCTAGATGCTACTGACATGAGTATTATCTAGTTAAACTTTCCCCTGAGTTCTCGCCAATGCTAAGTGCAGCTGTGTTGTTAAAAACATCCTTCAGGCTGTCACTGAAGAATTTTATAAAGCTAACATAGTTATCAAGCCAACTTGGGTATTGCATATTGATGTAGGTACCATCCAGAGTCTTTTCTTTCCAACAGAATAAAAAAAAATCAATTCTGACTATATCTTATGATTAGATTCAAACATTTGCTTAACATTCAAAAAATATTCGGTGAGCAAATTCTATGCCTCAGTCACCTGTCTGGGAAGATCAGGATCCAACACAAAACAGGAGTTGAAAATGCTTGCAGTCACAGAATTTTGTGATGTAGGAACTGGCTTTTCTACAAGCGAAGGGACTGTAGTAGATGTCTGTAATATGTCTTCTCTAATCATAGGCAAATATTGAGAAGTAATTTAACTAACATTGTAGAAAGAAACTTAAAAATAACCCAATCGGACTCATGAAGATTGTATAAGTTATCAAGGAATGGCATTACTCATTTAAGATTATCACAATGTGGCAGATTTATGGCCATCCATATTTGAACATAAATTTATCTTTTGTTAAGAAAATAATTTTAATTATTGATGGATGCATGTGCATTTCTAAAAATTGCTTAGAGAGATATGAGTTGCTGGGAGATACTTTGCAATGATATTCAATAATTTTGCAGTCTCTGTCATTAGGTCTTGCCCACAAAACCTCCACCATCATAATTAGATCATAGGGCATAGGTGTCTCTAGGAAGATGCTCGCTACCTGAATCCTGTACCAAGTCTGTGGCACATGTATGTGAGTTTATTTCCCTATTGGCAATCCTGCCTGCTGAGTGCATTTAGTCCAGATGCCTGAATTATGTAGTTGGTTCATGTGGTACTAAGGGAGTTGTATCTGGATATAAGAAGTACTAACTACGAGACTTAATGCATAGGTTGGTAGCTATAATTTGAACAGAAACCACCTCTTGTGACCAAGGATGTTCTCTTTGGTGGTTGTGTTTGGTTGAGGGAGGAGGGGAGGTGGAGGGGTCTAGAAGTTAAACCTGATATTTTTCATGAGCATCTAACCCAACTGCTATTTGGGTGTGTGCTGTTTTGTCTGCTTTGCATCTTTTGCAGTTAAATAAAAAGTTATCTGTAGAACATATTGTATCACATAAATCGTTTTAATCATTTCGAACCAAGGACCAATGGATACTGTCAGTGGTCACATACCTTGCGAGGAACCATTCCCCACAACCCCCACCCACCTGTATACAGCCATTGCATCTGATTTAGGCAAGTAAGATATTACAATACATAGACAAAATGGCAGATGGCATCTACAATAAGGACTCTACAAGATATGAGAGTGAAATCTTATCAGGCCGAAAAAATTCTCCATAGACACCAATTACATAGAATAAAATTTAGGCACTCTCTCTGAACCGGAATTAAATATCCTTAAGCAATTACAGGCATGATGAAAATCTTTATTCAGAAATATTTTTAGAAATTCCAAAAACAAACAAACAAGAATCAGGGAGCTATTAAATGCAAATAAAACAGACCAAGAAAATAATTAAAAACATTTTTAATGATTGAAGAGAATATTGTAGAAAAGGGGAAAATCATTGTTTTGGATTAATATACAAAACTGCCAAAGAGAAAGTAGATTTGATCAAAAGCATAAGAAAGATGTTGAACTAAATAATGAAGGAAATAAATGTTCTAATGGCTTAAAATTGATCTGAAAAGAAAGTATTTATCTAGGAGATAGGAAACAAAATCAGTTATATATTTTTAGTGGAACTTTGGCGAAGAAAAACAAATGCTACATGGAAATATTTAATACTATAATCCAAAGTTTATTTCTGGAAATAAAAGATCTGCATTTGTTTTTAAAAGGGCCAGAGTGTACCTGGAAAGACTGACCTAGAGCTTTCGAAACCAAGACATATCATAATAAAATTATATTAATAATAAATGAAAGTAAGTTCTCAAGGCCTTAGGCAAAAAGAGCAAGTCAGCTACAAAGGAAAGAAAATCAAGTTGGCCTTAGAGTTAAATGAAATCTACAAATCAAGAGGAACTTCAGCATTTTCAATAAAATAAGGAAAGAAAGTATGAAGAAAGATTTTACATCCATCCATGCTATGATTCATATTTCAAGGTTGCAGAGAAAAATTCAATAGGCAAAAATTCAGGGAATATGGTATTCATGAAAAATATCAAAGAGAGATCTGTTCATCTAATCAAAAATAAAAGGGAATTTTTCCAAAAGAACTGATGGCGGGAAGTAAATATATCTAATTGCAGAGCTCATGCTAAAACAAATGTGCATTCTTGTGTGGAAAACAATACATAACAATATAGAAATACTTCTGTGAGTAATGTAAAAATATGTCTAAGTAATGTGACACTGTTATGAATAATGTAAAAACAAGAGAAAAAGATATGTCTAATCATTGTCACATTATTAATAAATGGAGTCAAATAAATCACAGAAAACTGAACCATATTATTAAATGACACCTAAACGATGAAAAAGGATATTGAAGGCATTGTAACTCTATTAGGAAATATGTAAAAACCTCTAGAACTATAAACAGGCATCCTTAAAGACTCAAAATAATGCAAAATGACTAAGTAGAGTCTGAATGGAGAAATGCATGTGAAGAAAACAATCTTGATAAAGAACAGTCAAATCAGTTATATAACTTAGGATAAAGAAGATAAAACAAGATCCAAGAAGCTTTTGAACATAGTATTCTGACTGCCCACTCTCACTGTGGCATATTCTTTTTTAATTTTTTAATTTACTTATATTTTTAATGTTTTATTTATTTCTGAGAGAGAGAGAGGTAGCGTGAACAGGGGAGGGTCAGAGAGGGAGGGAGACAAAGAATCTAAAGCAGGCTCCAGCCTCTGAGCTACCTGTCAGCACAGAACCTGACGTGGGGCTCAAACCGATGACTGTGAGATCATGACCTGAGCCGAAGTCAGATGCTTAACCGACTGAGCCACCCAGGTGCCCCTCACTGTGGTATATTCTAAGCATGAAAACAATTGCAAAGTAATTTTGAATTTTTCTTAGTTTGTTATTCGTTATGTTATGTTATGTTATGTTATGTTATGTTATGTTATGTTATGGAAGCAGTCATTTTGATACAAATCTGTGTTCAGTGGAAGACTGAGCAAGTGGTAACTAAATTGCAAGTGTGTACAGCAGGGGACACATAATTTAACACTGGGGTGAGAAAAGGCAGTTATCAAGGATGTTATTAACAAAAGTGGGGAAGTTCAGATAATGCGCCGGTGTTAAATTTTAGGTACTTGATGATTGTATTTTAGATGTCCTTGTTTTCAGTGATATCTTGAAATATTTATTTGTGAAATGACATGGTGTCTGCAATATATTCTCAAATTTTCAGAATTGTGAATGACAGATAAAGAGAATACACAAATTTGGTGATACTAACAATGCTAATAATTAGGTGAATGGTATTCATCATACTATTCTTTCAACTCTTTTGGGATTGAAATTTTCCAAAAAATAAGTAGAAGAGAAAGCATTAACCCAACCCTAAAAAAGTTACAAAGTGCACTATAGGCCAACCTGCTGAAACAACACATTTTAAAAGTAAAATGACAGGGGCGCCTGGGTGGCTCAGTCGGTTGGGCGTCCGACTTTGGCTCAGATCATGATCTCACAGTTCATAGGTTTGAGCCCCGCGTTGGGCTCTGTGCTGACAGCTAGCTCAGAGCCTGGAGCCCGTTTCAGATTCTGTATCACCGTCTCTCTCTGACCCTTCCCTGCTCACACTATCTCTCTCTAAGAAATAAATAAAACATTAAAAAAAAAAGTAAAATGACAAAAACAGTTTATGTAGAGACTGTTATTTTAGGTTTGGTAAGACAGAGAAATAACAAAAAGTGAAATTATGGTCTTTGAGTTGCAAACTAGGCTATTAGAATTCACAGAGGACATGGTGGTCTTAAAGAAAAAGTCATGCTCTTATTGGAGAGAATGCTTTAATTTTAGAAAACTTGACTTTGTGTTTCCCTACAGGACTTGACACATAAATGCTCTACCCAAAACTCAAGTGTCATATTTTAGATTGTGCAGCTTTATCGATGCTTGGAGCCACAGTGCTAATGCAGCCATGTATTTATTTATAAATTACATGTATAAACATCTGTAGTAATATATTATATACATTGGAGATTTCACACAAAAAATACAAAAGAAGATAAAAAGATAAATAGGAATAGAAGCTCAAATGCAGATAATTTCAAGTGCACCCTGGGAAGTGTGCCTCATGTTTTAGAAACCAGTACCTGAAGTGCTAGCTTTGGGAACTCGGTGCGGTGATGAAGGACTTTGGTTTACAGCTTCAAATGAGAAGAGGCTAAATGGCTGAAAAAAGGATGGAGAATTGGAAGAAGCATCAGTGGACTTGATTACAGATGGAAGTTTCTGAGAAGTGATTCACATTCCTTAAGGCAAAACTTTACTGGGGTGGGATGAGGGAAAAAACACCAGATAATTTGGGCACAATCCAAGCACAATCCAAGAGTGGTTTCAAAGGTATAGCCAACAGGCCTTTGTGGACCTGTTCCAGAAGCTGCAAGTCCCGCCCCCCAGCAGAGAACAGAGTAACTGCAACAGAGAACAGCATGGCGGCAATGGCGATGGTGAACGAGCGAAACTGAAGGCAGAATTCCAGTGCCCAGAGTCCAGTGATTGTAGTCAAGAGACTGATAAATGCGGCCCGGGCTAACAGAGGAAGATGAGGCTAAAGAGTGTAATGAGTTGTTTGAATTTTAATTTTCCACTTAAGGAGCTTCAACCTTGAAATAAGTTTGGGAAAAATAATTTACTGAGTTTTTCTGGAACTGAATAGATCATTTTTTTGTTAGCGAGCAGAATGAAATTCAAAGTCAAATGTAGTTGTTACGAAAAAAGTTGTATTTTGGATGGTTAAAATTGTGATGTGAAAATCCCCATCTGCTACCTTAAAAATTATTTTTTTTTACTTCTACCACCAGAACTAATTACCAATTATTTCATGAGAACTTTCTTGTACGTGTGGCAATATTAAAATCGAATCTCTTACACCCATTCATCAAATATTTATTGAGTGTTTACTTGTTCAGGATCCTGTTTAAACTGTTGGGGATGTTTTGGTAGTAAAATAAGGCTCTAACAGATCTGCTAAGAAAATGTCAAGATCACTGCTTTAATGCAGATAAATTGTTAAAAATATTTGGCAAATGAAGGGCAGCACATATTTATAACCATGTGACTTCACCGTCCTAGGCAGTTTCTTGACATTTGGACTCTATTGTTCTTCCTGAAGTTGAATAATAAGGCACGTCTCCATTGCCATCTCTTTCCATCTAAAAAAAGTTCTGGATTGTTCATCTTCTGTTCCATTAGTGGACACTGAGGACAGTAAGGTGGGGTTTGAGTACTGGCATCCTAGGGTTGGTAAACCAAGCCTTCGCTGAGTCAGGCCAGTAACTTTGTCAATTAAATACCAGATTCAAGGATGTTTTTTCTCTGGTTATCCAGACACTTGGAAATGCCTTGGTTTTTGGGATTTTATTTTTATGTTAAACTTTTAAAATTATTTTAAATGTACTGTTTTTAATTTACATTAAAAACCATTGATTTCCAAAATGGTTGATCCTATGTTAAAAATCATGGAATGGAAAAACTTAGGTATAGAGATTTTTTTTTTTAAGTGTTTATTTATTTATTTTGAGAGAGAGAGAGAGAGAGAAAATGAGCAGGGAATGGGTAGGGAGAGAGAGAGAGAGAAGAGAGAGAGAGAATCCTAAGTAGGCTCTGCTCTGTCAGCACAGAGCCTGATGTGGGACTCTATCTCATGAACTGTGACATCGTGACCTGAGCTGAAATCAAGATTTGGATGCTCAACTCATAAGCTGTCCAGGCACACGATAAAAAATTCTCAAAGTGTCTAGGTAGCAAAACATTTCAATAACAGGAAGCTATTTGAGGATTCTATAACAAAGCTTCTGATTTCTACAAAATGAATTTAAAGAATTAAATTAAGGAAAGTATATCTAACTGAAGATTACGTTGACTTTCCAAGGAAAATAAGCCACAATTTGTATGAGTGGACCATCGCTGATATTTGACATAAGGCTCCTGTAAGACAACGGCATAATGTGAATAGGAGAAAAGGGCCCGTGGCAAACAGATCATTCGTTCTCTACTGGAATACATCAAATTCTAAATACCTGTCAGTCTCAGGCAGAAATTACCCACTGGCTTTTAACAGCCCTTTGGAGACCTATAAAATGAATTTAAATTAATTTTAATATTATGTCGATTCAAGTTCTTTTCAAATCTGTATATTCTGATCTTTGATATTCCTGATTTATTTTGCGGATTTTAAATGTGAATTATTAACAACTTACTTCTCTTGGCAAATAATTTCTGTTTGCTCACATTTCAGTGTTTTATCATAATTTTAAGCTCTCAATTTATTTATTATGTCATACTTTTATTAAGTTTGGTTTATGAAAACACTCAAGGGATTTTTTTCAACTTTATTAAAGTAACTTCTTTCACTCTGTGCTACTTTTTGCATTCTACGTTCCATATATATATATGTATATGCCTATATTATGTTTTTATACAGATATATTTATTATAAGATATTATATTATATATATAATGTATATATATAATGTATAATATATAATTATAATATATAAGATATATATTATAAGATATAAGATATTACTATAATAATATATTTATTATAAGGTTATATATGGTTAATTACCACCATTTCTTTTTATCTTGATCATGTTTAATTTGGGCATCTCATTCTATACCTATTTGTTCTAAGATACTAGGAGTGAATTCCACTTAGAGGCTTTCACATTTTATCTCTATCTTATTTCTCTTTTATTAATTCATTCAATTGTTCATTAAAGAGAATGGAATTGGGGCGCCTGGGTGGCTTAGTCGGTTGAGCGTCCGACTTTCGCTTAGGTCACGATCTCGCGGTTCGTGGGTTCGAGCCCCGCGTCGGGCTCTGTGCTGACTGCCGGCTCGGAGCCTGGAGCCTGTTTCAGTCTGTGACTCCCTCTCTCTCTGACCCTCCCCTGCTCACGCTGTCTCTCTCTCTCTCTCCTAGAAATAAATAAAACATTAAAAAAAAAATTTAAAGAGAATGGAATTGAGTACTCACTGTGGTATGTGGGCAGGCACTCTGCATGATTCTGGAGAATCAGCACTGACAAAAGTGGGCAAAATCCTTGCGGTGGAACTTAATGTTTATAGGGAGGCACAAGTAAAAAGGCAAGTTACATAGAAAATAACTTGGGGGGAGGGGAGGGTGATGGGCAAGGAGGAGGGTACTTGTGGGGATAAGCACTGGGTGTTATATGGAAACCAACTTGACAATAAACTACTGAAAAAAGAAAATATCTTAGTGAACAAAAAAAACAGAAAAAAATGAGGAAAATAAGATTGAAAGTATGGTGAATGTTGGAATTTTAGACAAGAAAGATGATATTGTTGAGAATGTGACTTTGGAGTCCAGATTTCCTAACCCCTAGGCAACAACAAGAGGGCTAGAAATGGCTTCCACTAGTAGTGAGTGGGCTCAACTTGGCAGGATTGTCCTGTTGGGACAAACAGGCCTCGTTTCTCTTTGGGGATCCTAATAGTTTTTATGCTTGAGGGCCTGTCCCTTCCATTGGTGGTATAGCCCATGTATGTAACTTGAGCTCACTTTCCTATCCTGCTTAGCATAGAAGTCTGGAAAATAGGCTTGTTTATAAATTCTATTCCTAAGAGATTATAAATTAAGAATTCTCCCCTGTGGTGCTATATTTGTTCCTTAGTAATTTTTTTTTCTTTTTTTGCATTTAAGTCTTTTACTCACCTGGATTTGTTTAATGAAGCAAAACTCAAACTAAGTAGTTTTTGTTTTGTTTTTTGTTGTTTTTTTACTCCATTAAAATGAAGGGAAAAATCTCTGCATAGGAAGAAAAATCTTCAGAATCTAAAAACAAATGACCAAATAAAAATAAATATTGCAGTGTTGTTGGAAATGAATGGCTTTTTGAAACCATGTAAATGGTTCCTAGAGACCAATACAGAAAGAATACACAGCAAACCAGTTAACATCTAGAACAGTGGCCATCTGAGAACAGACAGTTCACAGAGAGAAATGTTTACTTCTTTTAAATATGTGAAAAGATGCTATAACTCACATGGCATAAGAGAGATGCCAATTAAAAGTATAATAATATAGTGTTTGATTTTAGCTCTCAGATTGGCAGTGATGAAGAATCCTGATGACACATTTGTTGGTGAGGGTATGGAGTAACTGGCACTCCCACACATGTGCTAGAACTCTAAATTGGTGTGTCTCGAGTTCATCAGTCCCATGAGTAATTTCATTGAGGGTTGGTTTAACCTGTAACTTCCTTCTAAGCAAAATAATACAGGAAAAGTCACAGGATGTACATTGTTTCATATATATGATTTCATTATGTAAGATATAGTACCCATCTTGCTGAGAGATTCATGGCTTGCTGGCTTTGATGATACAAATGGCTAGGAGCCTGAAGGTGAGGGGCCTGAAGATGTAAAGAACAAGGTTTGACCTCTAGAAGCTGAGCAGACCTTCAGCCAACAGTCTGCAAGAAAGTGAGGCCCGCTATCCTAAAATTCAAGCTAATCAATTCTGCTAATGAGGTGAACGATCTTAGAAGAGGATTCTTCCCCAGTTGAGCATTCAGATGGATCGTGGCCCCAGCTGACACCTTGATTGCAATCTTACATATAGCTCAGCTAAGCCATGCCTGGGCTTGTGTCCCATGGAAACTGTGAAAAAATAAATGTACATTGTTTTAAGCCCATAAGTTTGAATTTGGTATCTTGATATGTAGCAATAGATAAATAATATAGTATATATGCACAAAAATTTGACGATACATATAAAAATAATATTAATAAGCAATTTGATCAGTTATTCCTACCTAAGGAATTTATTTGTTTCACTGTAGATATGTACAAAAATATACGTACAAAAAGAATTCATTGTAAAAAGTTTTTGTGATAGCAGTAGAATGAAAAAAAAAAACCTCTACATGCTTATTAATATCTAATCAAAGTAGTGAGAGATCATGGCAAAATCACTAAAGAACACTATAAATAATGTTAGTATATATATTACATATATCTCCAAAATGATTCTTCAGGGGAAAAACAGGATGCAGGATATTTTATAAGTCTGCTAATATGTATAAATGGGCAAAAGTATATGCAGAGCTAAGCTTGTATATTCATAAATTATCTCAGGAAAAATACATGGAATTGGTAATATAGGTTGCCTCTTTAGAATGGCATGTGGGACTGGAGGAAGGGCTTGAGAAACTATGTTAGTGTCCACTTTCTTTGGTATCTTTTGGATTTTTAATGGCATATATGATTTTATGTTTAAATTCATCATTGTTTTTAAATGAGATGAACTAGAAACAGGTTTTAAAAATAATGAAATTATCTCACTAAACTTTAAGAAGCTCTGGTGAACTATTTTCCAGAATGTATGATTACTTGGATAGTAAACTCTTTGATGGTGGAATCATTTGCGAAACAGTCTTGATGTCGTTTCCTTCATTTTTATGTACTTGCTGCATTATTCATTCACTCAACAAATAAATATTTGAGTGCTTGCAAGATGTTCTGTTATTTATCACAGCTTTAGGTTCTGTGAAGAATTTATATATGAATAAGATAATGTCCCTAGTCTCAGAACTTTATAATCCAGCAAAGGAAGTGAAAGAAGGAAAAACTTACTAACAAGGCAACATGTGGTTGCCATTAGTTAAATGAAACACATGGAGTTTGTGGGTTCCTACAGGAAGTTCCATCTCCTTTCTGATATGTTCAGGACAAAGGAAAGTACATTTAATTTGATGCTCAACTTTATGTAAAATATCTTCATTTTAGGTGCATTCAGAAAGGCATTTCAAACATTTGGAATGGATTCAAGCCATGGATCTGTGAATAACTGTTAGATGTTCCTAAGAAGAAGGTACCTCTGTTCTCTGGCTAGAAGGTAGAATTCTCGATGGAATGTAGTGAAAAGTAAGGGCAAATAAGAGATTTTTAGGAATGGTTTTTGGAGTTCCTTGATAACAGGAAATTTTATTTAATAAGAAATGGTAAGCAATACACAATTTCTGAGCGGAGTAATACATCAGTCAGAACTGTGAATGAGGTATATTATCCTAACAATGGTGTAGAGATGTTGAGTAAGATCAATTTTGGATGCCTTTAATTTGGGGTTTTGTTGTTGTATAGGAGTTATAGTGGGAGCAGTCGTATGAAAACACAAAGGTGACACTCAGTAGAGGATTAGTTGACTCTCAACTGAAGATTTTCAAATAGATATGATTACTGGAAACCTGAACAAAAAAGAAGAGTGCCAAGGAGTTATATTTGTGAAAACTCTCATTTGAAGAACAAAATGAGTCACAAATTCCTATTTCTCTGGGAAAAATATAATGAAGAAGCTGAGACTTTATAGCATTAAAGGTAGTCGAGAAATTCACAAACATTCACATATTATAATGATTAAACATTTTATAGTCTGTGCTTAAATTTAACTCAAAATTAAATACATATGTGGACTAACACGCATGAAATAACCCATTTATTTCACAAGAGTCCTAATTATTAGTTATTTACTAACATCTTCTCTAACTTTTAAGTGGCCAGTTTCCTTTGGAACATTGGAAAGTATCAAGTATTTGCCTCAAATTAGGTCCTATTTTGAAAATTATTATTTTGGCATAATGTTTCCAATGTATAAATAGATTTCTCCATAGGGGTGTGTGAAGAGAATAATTGTTTTAAAATTCAAAATGTAAAAAGGCATAGTGGTTCCACCAAAACTTGCTCTCACAGTTGGTTTTTTGAATTCTTAATTAGAAATACAGAGAGAACATACATTACTGGAATATTTTAATCATTTCTAAAATGGGAAAGCTGAAATAAGGGAATATCAATTGTTAGTAATTTCAGAGCTGCTTCTAATAGTGGGGAGGAAAATAAAGGAAAGATTTAAAAAAATATCCCTCAGCCATCTGGGTTAACAGTCAAAATAGATCGAAGCTGAACTTTCAATGAATTTGGTACATTCATTTGCATGTCGAGTTTCACAGCATGAAGTGACTTCTTTTTTAACAAAAGATAAGCTGCACTTCAACCTCTATTACTATTATCAATGTGTCCTGTCACAGTGGCATTACTTTCTTTTCAAGGAAAAAATGCCACTACACTCCAGTTTCTCTTGAGAGGCCATTTCTGGTCCAGTCAGCTCTGCACATATTATAAATTCCTGGTATGTGCAAAAGACTAGTCAGCATTTCTTTAGCAAAGGAGGAACATAAACCGCATTGTTCAGTACCAAGCACTCTGATGGATGTGAGCAATACATGTTGGAAATGAAGACATGGCTCTGGCTTCATAGAACATGCAAGACAGTTTTCAAATAATGTCTAATAACTTAAAGGCTATGAGAATTAAAAGGTGACTTGACTCAGTCAAAAATGTCAGGAAGGAATTAAGGAGTATAAGTATGACCAATCCTGATCACAACAATAACATCCATTGTTGGAAATACTTCTAAAAGAAGAGTTGTTTATATAAATGTCAGTCATTTGGAGAGACAGAAAATATAAGAGGGGGAATTGAGGTGGGGAGTATGGGAGGGAAAACTATCTCAGTAGCTTCCCGAGTGTGCTATTAAGCAAGCTATTATAGAAATGTTCACAGACTAGATTAAGACATTAACGTTACATGCTTTATTTGGTTCATTTTTAACATGCAAAACAAAGCAGAAAGGAAGAGACCGGGTGAGTCAGCAACCTTAGGATAGGCTGGATGGAAAGACCACGCTACCTGTATCCTGTGTGATGAATACTTCTAGGCCCCGTCTTCTTCAGATGCATCAGTTTCTGCCACTGGCGGTGTGATTAAAAGGGGGATAATTGGGGTTTAAAAAATGTAGTTTAGGGGCGCCTGGGTGGCTTAGTCGGTTAAGCGTCCGACTTTCGCTTAGGTCATGATCTCGAGGTTCGTGGGTTCGAGCCCCGCGTCGGGCTTTGTGCTGACTGCCAGCTCAGAGCCTGGAGCCTGTTTCAGTCTGTGACTCCCTCTCTCTCTGACCCTCCCCTGCTCACGCTGTCTCTCTCTCTCTCCTAGAAATAAATAAAACATTAAAAAAAAAAATTTTTTTTTAATGTAGTTTAGCGGCCAAATGCCCCTGGAGCCAATCCATGCTGTCTTGGTCAAGTATGGTCACCAGTTGTCACTTTCCAATGAGCGTGTGAATTGCACTTAGTCTCATCTGAGTTTCTCGGAAGAACCTGGGGTCAGAATCAGATGATAATGGGTGATAAGGCTGATTTGGGGATGACATTGCTGTTTTTCTGGAAGAGGCATGATTCAGAACTTACGATTTGGCCTTTCCAATTTTTCTGTCTATAAGTAACACCCTTGTTTGCCTCATCTATTTTTTTAAATTATATATCCCATTTATCATATACATCTTTAACTTATCTTACAGATTGCTAACTTATTATGCAAACCTAATGTATCTTATAGATTTGGCCCATTTCTTATGAGATGTTTTACTTGATTACTCACCATCTCTGACTAATGCCTTATGAATTTGCTTACATCTCAAAGGCTACTCATGTACACATTCTTTATAGTTAGCCCTTCTAATGAGTCTTATTTGTCCTGTTTGTTTTTATTTTTGAATTTTCTCAAATACTAGAACAAAGATGCATCATAGTGGGTAAAGAATATCCAGTTGATTTGGGATGTGTTTGATTTTTGAGGCATCGGTATGAAAATTGAGGGTAGGAAGGTGGATATATGGTTAGGTTAAGATGGAGCTCTAAATATGGAGATAATTTTTTAATCTTATTTTATGGCCCATTGTGTGGTCTGTATTTGTGAACAAAAAAATACAAATACTAAAAGAAAGTCTGTTCTACTTTTGGGAGGTGCAGTGTTCCATAAATACTTCTTCCACATTCCTTTTTTCAGCTTTTAGTAACAATAGATTATCAACAGTGATAACTTCAGATAATAGTGTTTTTGCTGTTACTGTTAAAATGTGTACCGAGATCTTGTTCAGAAAGTGTGGATGAAGTATTGGAAAGCATTTTTGCTTGGTGCATGTCTATTTAAATTTTGGCACTGAAACTAAACAATTATTTACGTTAGAACTCTTTTCATAGATGTAATTTTATGCTTTTCTTATTAGGAAAAAAAAAAAAAAGGCCTGGTATAATTAAGACTTCTATTCCAGTCTTGAAAATATCAGTTGAAGATATAAGGGTCAAATGAAAACTATCCAGCATGTTGGTCTTGTTCTCTCTGCGTTTTCTGCAGCTACAACACATTCATCAGGGAGACCACAGAGAGGGTAAAAGGAACAATCAGTGAACTGAGTCTGCCTTCTTCCTTGAATTAAGATATTCATGACATGTTTGAAGAATTGTTTCTTTATTTTACCTTCAAATTTAACTTTTACAAAGTAGGGGTACCTGGGTGGCTCAGTCAGTTGATCGTCTGACTTCAGGTCAGGTCATGATCTCACAGTTTGTGGGTTTGAGCCCCACATTGGGCTCTGTGCTGACAGCATAGAGCCTGGCGCCTACTTCAGATTCTGTGTCTCCCTCTCACTGTGCCCCACCCTGGCTCGCTGGCTTGTGCTCTGTCTCCGTCTCTCGAAAAATGAATAAATATTAAAAAAATTTAAATTTTACAAAGTATATTTTTATCTCCCATCATCATGAAGTTGTGTGTGTACAGAAGCTTTGGGGGAAATTTATTTTTCCTGTTTAAGGGTAAAAACAAGGTGCCTATTTTATATTTACATTGTACCAAATAATATAATTCAAAGCATACCCTGAATTTAGATGATGAAAGTAATTTAGTCATTCTAATGTCTGTAAAATAGAAGTTTCCACTCTGAGTAGAGCTCTGTATGTATTACAGAGGAAAAAGATTATCAGACGCCATAAATTAAAGCCATATTCTGGCAGAACATTCTATTCTTCGAATAGCATCACGATTCTTTCTGAAATGGTTTTCAGTGTCATCGAATTTGCATGTCTATACTACTGGAATAGACTCCTTATGATTTAAAAGAACAAAAGCTTGCTATGGATAAATTTGTTGTTTATTTAATGTTTCATTTGAATCTTAGCTTAGCATAACATTCTATAAAGTGTATTTTCCCCTATTGTAAATGGTAAAATTAAAAAACAAAGGCTACTACATGCCTCTCACATACAGATACGGTGCAATTGACTCTCACTGAAATATTCTATGCATAGTGATAAATAGAAGATTATTAAGATTCCTTGGAAATTTCAGCTTTAGCAATAGAATCAGAAATTTCTAGTTAAGAATGGCTTACACACAAACTGTTTACAATTATTTTAGGTCATAGGGGATATAAAATACATTTGCAAGGCCAGTAACCATTTTAGCAGGATTTTTAAGCCCTAAGAAAGAGACACATTCAAGCTTACCAATAAATTATCGAGTAAAAATCTGAACATTAACATCCTGTACCCAGGTGAAAAATTAGTGTAAGGTTAGGTATATTTGTATGTAAAGCATGGCTTAAATAAGAATCAAATGATTAGTAGAATGTGAGCTAGAGCCTATCCCACCTGTTATTTTCTAGAATTCTCTGTTACCATTCAGCAGCCACAGTCTTGGTTACCACTTTCCAAGCAAGACATGGTAACTCTCTATCCTCAGGGTACAATTCACTGGCAGAAACCCTTGGGTCTGGCCTTTCCTTCCAAGTTAATTCACAATTAATAAACTCATTTCATTCAACAGTCTGCTACAGAATATGCCTGATCATTATCTCTAAACACCCCACTTTACGCTGCTTTATTTTTCATATTAGCACGGAAACCACCTTGCACACGGTGTATGAATTTGCTCAGTCATCATTGTCTCCTGCACTGGAAGGTAAGCGTTAGGAGGGTCATGTTTTGGGTTCTGTTCTATCCCAACACCCTCAGGACATAGGTCATAAACACCGAGTGAGTTGAAGGAAGGATACAATTCTTCTCTCACGCAGATAGTAAGTAAGCCTCATTCGACTGGAGAACCATATATAATTCAGCTTTGCTAAATGAACCGCACATTCTCTACCTCCTTGAGGCACCTCCCTCCCCAACATCGTTCCCCGTGGGAGTCATACATGCAGCTACATCTACCAGCTACCTCAGGCACCACAGCGACCAGTCTCCTTTTCTTCCTTTCCCTGATAATGCTCTCCTACTTCGAATCCACTTCTCCTGTGTGTCTCTTGAGATTTTACCGTGTCCTTCAGGAAGATCTCTTCAGTCAGCTCAGACTCCCCTTCTAACTCTACCCAACACCTTCCAGAAGATTGGAAAGGGGTTCTTGGCCTCACCCTGTTTGGTCTTGGAATCCCTTGCCAGTGTCTCTCTTGTCGTTGACAGTGGATTCTGCTCCCATGTCAGATTTTTCCTTTGCTTTGAGCTTCTGTAATTATGCTTTCTCTACTGAGGTAAATAAATATAATATATGCCTTACTTTGGCTTAGTGCTGCAGAGTTTCAAAGTACTGGAATGTTTATTTTAATATTTAGTTAAAAATAATACATTCTACGGGGCGCCTGGGTGGCTTAGTCGGTTGAGCGTCCGACTTTCGCTCAGGTCATGATCTCGCGGTTCGTGGGTTCGAGCCCCGCGTCTAGCTCTGTGCTGACTGTCAGCTCAGAGCCTGGAGCCTGTTTCAGTCTGTGACTCCCTCTCTCTCTGACCCTCCCCTGCTCACGCTGTCTCTCTCTCTCTCTCTCTCTCTCCTAGAAATAAATAAAAATATTAAAAAAAAAACAATACATTCTATCAACTGGAAAATGAATCATTATTCCTAATGAAAGTTTCCCTCGCCGTTTTGTTTTGGAAAAGGTGACTATTCTCAGACCCTAAGAGAAAACAATGTCCTTCCTTCCTGTGACATCAGGGAAACTCTTTTCTTGAAGGTCATAGGTCCATTTTATATTTCCTAAAACATCCCAAGATTTATCTTCCCAAATGCTGTGTGGAGGAATCCCCAATTATTGTTCCTAAATCTCCCGAGATAGTCAATCATATTCTATCCCTGACATAATTTAACCTATTTTGCTTAGGTCCCGTCATGTATGACAACATTTTTAACAATTAGAAGCAGTAACAAAATAACAACTAAACATGTACTGAATACTCAATAAATTGTAGGCTTTATGTGTTCATAAATGTTATCCTATTTACTTTCACTAACATCTGTGGGCAATAATAGCTTTGCTGATGAGATAACTAGGGATGAAGGAATTAAGTCATTTCAAAGAGTAAGCAGTCCTTAAGTGGTTAATTGGATCTAATTGCTCTTCTCCACTCTGCTAATGAAACCTTTCCTGCCCTGCTCCTGAAGTTCATTCAATCAACACAGATCTGAATGCCTCATCCTTGCTCAGCTCACATTCTAATGAGTTGCCCCCAAAATCAGAAGAGATGATGTATGTAAACTGGCAACTCATGTGCAGATAAAAGCGAGGACTGGCTTTGGCATTCAAGTCTGCTTCTCCATCGGAGAAAGAAAAGGTGTTAAAAGAAAAAGTGTTAGAACACCTGCCCAAGTTTCTTTTCCTCTTTTTGAAGGACTTAGGGAGAGGGAAGCAAATCCAACAGCCTTTCTTGTAAGTATTGGTTCCACTCATCTATGCTGGTTCCAAACGGATGCATTCTGTCTTTTAGATTCAATTGAAAAGTTGTGAAAAGCTCTGGGTAAGTTGAAAGAACATGAAAACTTCAAATTAGGCTGGTGAGAAAAGGGAAAGCATTTATTCTGAATATTTGCCACCTGGGAGCAGATTTGCAGTAAGATCTTGCTTTTTTCTTTTTCTTTTCTTTCTTTCTTTTTCTTTCTTTCTTTCTCTCTTTCTTTTTTTTTTTTTGCTTGTGGCAACACACTGGTTGTATCACAGCAGGAATATTTAGCTAAGCCAGTGTTTTCAATAATATTACTGGGGAGATTTATGAATAAATAGACACACTTGTTGTCTTCTTCAGATTCTGTAAGTTTAGGCAATAGGCACTAAAGTAGTATTTATATACAGTATCATTAAAGAAGCATTTATAACAGCAAAAAATATTTTAAATACCCTAAGGTCCAAAAATATGAGGTTACTACCTTATGAATATGTTAGATTAGCAATTTAATTATCATAAAAAAATAAATGGATATTCAAGATCCTTCGTCTAGCCTACAGGTTATGAGTTATACTCCCCAACTCCAAAAACTATTTTTCAAGAGTCTGAATAGTTTACTTCTTTATACCCCAAACAATAATAGATGTATCTGATAAAGAAACTAATCTGTTAACCCTTTTATTATTCTATCTTTAGATGATTTTATATAAATGAGTTTAAATGGAAGAATCACTTGGTGTCGTTTGATTTGTCATGTAAGAGTTGGCTCATAAATTCAAGCAACTTTTCTTTATTGCTGTGTGTCTGGTTTTATCTTGGGCTCTGAAAACACAAAGAGTAGTAGGAAATGATGTAAACTCACAATGCTTGAAGTTTTATGTGAGGGAGCTGAAAACCAGCTTGCAAGACAAGCTTTCATGGGAGTACATCAGGTCATGATAATGTCTGTTTTGAATGTGTTTGACTTACAGTTACTTAGAACCACATATAGACACCTCATTCAAAAAGGAATAGACTTAGACCCTATGTCATTTCACCTGGTGGAACTATGATTTTGGGAAAGGTCTTGCCCGGGGAGAGGGGCATTCCCCAGTATGTAACCATCACCAGCACAAACCCCTTCAGCTTGTGTTAATAACCATAGATTAAATCTTTTTTTTAAATGTTTTTTATTTATTTCTAGGAGAGAGAGAGAGAGACAGCGTGAGCAGGGGAGGGTCAGAGAGAGAGGGAGTCACAGACTGAAATAGGCTCCAGGCTCTGAGCTGGCAGTCAGCACAGAGCCTGACGCAGGGCTCGAACCCACGAACCACTAGATCATGACCTAAGAGAAAGTTGGACGCTTAACCGACTAAGCCACCCAGGTGCCCCTCCATAGATTAAATCTTGAGAAGAGCATGGTTGTAAAGAATACAGAACGTAAGTCTTGTTTAGGTAACAAACATACCATTAACAGGAGTCTAACAGTCCCTCACTGTTAATAGAAAAGAGGCTTTAGAACCCCTACTTCACTCAAATTTGACCCAGAGAGAGTCCATCATACCACTCAATCTGCATTATTTAGTGTCTGTTGAATAGAAAAGCTCATTGTAGTAGAGGCTCTGCAGAGAATCATCAGAAGTACCTCCTCATCACAGTGACATCATGCGAAGAAAGAGAAGACATGCTATAACGGGAAAAAAGTATCATGTAGATACTGAGAGACATATAAGAAATGAGAAAAGGGCAACACTTGTGTGAAAGGGAACTATCAAGAAGAGTCTGTAGGTATCATGAGAACACAATTAAAATTGTGTGCAATTTTAGTTTGGGACATTGTGAATATTAGAAATGTTATATAGCTTGTGTGGCATTTCTATGTTAGTTGAACATGTCCGCAGACAATCTACTGAGCTCTGATTGAGTTGATTTGGACTTGATCCTCACATTCAAAGCACAGGACTCAAAATTCTTTCAAGCATTTCTGCAGAGCTTTAAATCAGCTTCAGTATGCCCAGACACAATGAAAACACTGGAAGGCCAATGTCATTAAAAAAAAATATGGTGCTTTCATTCAAAGAGATACTGTGTAATTATTGATAATGATGTGGCAGAACATATTTACTTAGTTATGACAGTATGTGGAAGATGTCTATAAATTTTTATGATATGGAAGAAGGAAGAACCTAGAGACCAGAGAGAACATGAAGTGTGCTTTGTTTCATTTTTGTACCATGTGTTCTGTTCACATAATGAAAAAAGACATGGCCCAGAGGAAAAGCAGGGATGATATCTGTATGGGGGGATAACAAATTCTTCTTACTTTATTTTATTTTGTTTATAAAGTTTATTTATTTATTTTGAGACAGACAGGAGAGTACAAGTAGAGGGAGGTGGGACAGAGAGAGAGAGAGAGAGAAAGAATCTCAAGCAAAATCCGAGTGTGCAGAGTACAGAGCCAGATGTGGGCTTGAACTTATGAAAGATCATGACCTGTGTTGGTTGCTTCAGCAACCACTCAGGAGCCCCTCTTTTTACTTCATTTTATATTTAATATGCATTTTCTAATTTTTTACAACAAGCATTCACTAGATAGAGCAGAAGAAAGATAGTATCATAAACAACAGTGAAGAGAACGAGTTCTCCTGTGTCTCTGTTTTTATCTTCTGATCTAGTGTTTTCCAGGAGAGGAAGCCATGTTTCCTCTCTAACAACAAAGTGGCCTTAGCGTCAACAGTCAAACTAATGTGCACAAAACAGTAGCCTTTTCCCCTAGTTTTCTTCTTAATTATCCTCTTCCAGCCTGGTGCTGCTCACCTTCCCTTATACCACTTCTGCCCTCCCATCAATCACACAAACCAATCCATGACACTGAGGAACATTCAGCAGTGACCAACAGGTAACACCCTGAGGAAAGCCATGATTAGCAAGCCTTCATCTATCTTTGCCTTGGGAGTGCCACCATCTGGGAGCAATGAAGGTGCAGAGTAGCGATGGGTAGATGGCTCTGCTGTGCTATGCAGACCCTGGCTATTTAAGGAAGAGTCAAGTGCTTTAAATGATAATAAAGGTCAGGGATTATACTTTTTAATGCTTAACACTTACTTTAAATGTTTTTTTTTATGTTTATTCATTTTTGACAGAGAGAGAGAGGGATTGTATGAGTGGGATAGGGGCAAAAGAGGGGAAGAGAAGATCTGAAGTGTGCCCTGAGCTGATAGTAGTGAGCCCCATATGGGGCCTGAACTCATGAACCATGATATCATGACTTGAGCTGAAGTCAGACACTCAACCCACTGAGCCACCCAGGTGCCTCTAGATCATGGAATATTTTAAGAGCTTACTCATCTATAGAAATATTTAATTTCTCTTATGAGAAGGTAAGTGAAATTAGGAAAAAGCTAAAATGGAATGCAAGTGAGATTCCCCATGGGTTGCAAACTAATGTAGATTTGAGGATAATGTAGTTGTTTTTCTTCTTTGTTTAATTACATTCATCTAGTCTTTACTCTCTCTGAAGCCAACATTTTTTTTTAAGTGAGGATAAAATCCCAACTTTAGAAGAAAACACTTGTTTTATTGGACCTTAAATTAATCTTCTGCTTTTTCTTAGTGACACTATGTGATATTTTCTTCTGAAAAATAGAAGTCATTGTTGTTTTGTTTTAAGACACATGACTGCTTTTTAATTAATAACATTAGGAATCCATTTCTGAGAAGACGGATGATGTCATTTTCCCCCAAAGTCCATGCTTATATAAATCTTTGCTTTCATCAATTTATATGCATGGAAGAGTTTCTAAGAATAAAATTTCCTCAACTAAGTAATGGTGGCATTTAAGTGTCTCAAGGATCCTACTTGAGATTTTAGTAAAGGCTGTGGAGGAAGGTCCCAAATTGGGCAAGGAATGATACACCGTGATCTATAGCAATTGTGTGGTCAACTGGCTCTTCCTATCTGTCCCACTATTAAATTAAATATGGGTTGATGGATGACACCTTTTACATTAAAGTGTTAGGTGTTTCTTCCTCTCTCACCCATATGAGATTCACGTATTCTTTGTTCAGTTTTTATTTTCAAATATATCCCCTTAATATAAGAACTAATTGAAGCATGCAAATAATATAGAATAGTGGATAATCCCCCCAATATAGGAGTGCCCACCATTTAATAAGTTTGATTTCAGTCTCTGGTATATTGTGTCACTTTATCTTCATGCTCACTTATGAATAAATGAAGGGACATTGATGAAATTAACTCATTTGCAGTTTGTGTAGCTTGTTTATTGAATAACTAAACCTACAGTTCAGATTGGCCTGATTTTGAGCCAATTTATTTCACCCCTCCTCTCTATGAGCTGTTTAAACTTTATACTGCATTCAAATTTTGATCTGCATATATTCTTGGAATTTCAAACATTTCAAAGACAGCAATGAACTCTGAGTTAAAAGTAGAAAGAAAGACATTGGGATTTGAAATCATTAATGGAAATTCAGAAACGCTTTCCCACATTCTAATTAAATATCTGCCTCCGCTTTTGTTATGCTCTGTATGGACTCTTCTTTGTTCTCCATTTGATAATGAATAGCAACCGTCATCACCCTCAATAAAAGAAAAGCCCACATATATGTGTGTGTTTACCTACACATTATTACCCCACACATTATTTCTATAAAACTTGGTGGCCCAGATACGTATTGATGCCTAGCAAACCAGAAATAGGATAGGCAGTTGATTCTAGCAGTTTTTCCTAAAACAAAAATAATGATAAATGTTGCTTATGAATCTTCCATTTGGCCAGGGCTCAGAAGAGATGGCTCATCTCTGATCTGCACAGCATTTGCTGGGGCGGCTTTACTGGGGATAGAAGAGCCCCTTCCTGGATGGGAGGTAATTCAGTGTCCAACTGAGACAACTCGGTCAGTCATGGCTGGAAACTTGCGTCTGGCGCCTGTCCACATGAGTCTCTCCACACGAGCATCCCCTCGTATGCTGACAGCTTACTTACAATGTGCACATCTCAGGAAAGCCAAGCAGACGCGATGCCAACCTTGAGACCCACCATCAGAAGTCATGTAGGGTCACTTCTGATGCAGTTACTGTAGCTGTAAGATGCTGTTTGGGTAGTTGTAAGATGCTGTTTGGGTGGTAGAAAGCAGGTGTAAGCAAAATTAAATAAGAGCTTCTGCCACCCATTCTGATTGAGCTTTAAATAAGGAAATAAAAGCAGTGATTGCCACAGACAGTTGAAGATTGTCTTTATCTTCAACCTGAACACTCTGCTATAAAATCAAGTTCTCCCTGGGCACACATCTAGAAGTGCACGTGTTTTAAAAGCATCTAGTTGGAAGTTACAAACCTTTATGTTCCCCGCAGCACATGTGTTACTTCTTTAAGGAATATGCCTGGTGGACTGTAAGAATTTTATTTCTGCAAATTTTACTTAAAATTATAATTTTTCTTTTCAGGACAGCACTGAAATGATTTCATACTGATTTCATTATGCTCTGCTCAGCACCTGACACACTGCCTTGCACACCTGGGTGCTTAATAATGTGATTCGATGATGAATTCTTATTATAAGCCCTTCATGGGATTCAAAAATATTTCACTGTATGATTTGGGTTCCAGCACTTGACTAAAGTTTTTCTTTCCCTCTTATTCATTTAATACATATTTATTGAGGATTTCCAAGGTCATAGTTTTTAATTATTGGCTTTGGGAGTAAAATAGAGGGAATCTAATAAATACCTGATTTTTTTGAAATGATATAAAGCCCAGGGCAGATGATATAATTTAAATCTATTTATTCGACTTAAATACATACCAGGCCATACATAGAGGCCATGCCCTTGTCCTCTGAGAGAAGGGACAGTGTGTTTATGTCACTTTGGAATATAAGATCATTATATTAACAAATGGTCAATTCAGCAAGTACAGCCACAGAAATAGCCAAATGACTCCTATGAATATTTTTTTTACCTCTATCTCAAGGACCGAATCGTATTTCTTTGGTTGTAGGTACGTGTAACATGTGCATTTTTAAGTATTGAAATACATGTTTAGAATATACAATTATTGTCATACCTGGAAGAACTTTAATTTGTTTTTCATTTATTTAAAATGGATGGGGGAGGGTCTGGGTGGCTCAGTTGGTTAAGCGTCCGACCCTGGCTCAGATCATGTCCTCACGGCTTGTGAGTTCCAGCTCTGCGTTGGGCTCTGTGCTGAAAGCCCAGAGCCTGGAGCCTACTTCGGATTCTGTGTCTCCCTCTCTCTCTGCCCCTCTCCTGCTCATTCTCTCTCTCTCTAGAAATTAATGAACATTAAAAAAATTTTAAAAATGGATTTGGGCAGCAAACTGATACCAGATATTTCTGAGAGAAACTTATGTGTATTTAAATATCAGTTTCCTTGCTATTTTAAATACATACTTTGCCAGCATCCCTTGGAGACCAGTCCTGCTGAGGTCACTGATAGTGAATGACTGTTATAAATTATTCTCGCTTCCATGATGATTTTCTAGACCACAAATCTGGTGCTGTGGAGTGTGAACCCGGATGCAATGAGGTTACATTTCTTTAGCTATAGATTGGATACAGTATTTCTGTTTGTTACCATTTCACTCAGACACTTCCACTTTCTCCATTCCCCAATTCAGTGTTGTAGTTTGAATTTCTAATGAAATGAAAGTATGGACCTCACCTGTTTCCCAAGGGTCACCTTCTTTAGTTTTGAAGAGGAGGGATGTATGGCTGGTGCACCCTAAGTTGTTGGCCTGTCAGCAGCTGGACATGTATAGACTCTCTTCCCTGTGAGGTGTCCCACTCTTTCCTCTATTGTAGAGGCCACTCTGCCTTAGTGCTACCCAGGGCACTGCTCATTTCTTGTACCTTAGCTGATATGCTATGAAAGATTTTCACTTCTTCTGCAAGTCAATTCTTTTTTCCCCTCCAAACTAAAAAGCATTAATAAAATATATTTCATTGCTTGTTTTCTTTTTAATTTATCTTACTGAAAGTACATTATTGTGCATATATGGGCATTAGAGGTACCAGTTTAAATGTGCATTGCTTTTTTAATGGCCTCCATGCCTTTCAGTGGAAGAACATCTATACACGTAGGGATTAGGTAAGATTATTAATATTTCTTTCCCTGGGTTAGGATGATTTCACCCATTAATTCAAACATATTTTCTTCTTATTGCAACTCACTTGAATTGCTCTGCAGATGCAAGCGAAGTTCAAATCTGTTTGATTTTGTAATAGTCCACTTCAACCTGAAATGATAGGATTAGAGCCTGGATGTTATAGTGTGATTAGTTTGTTCATACAATGTGTTATGAAACTTCTGTTGTTGCTGCCTATGATGAGTTGCCTAGTGATGTAGAGAATGTCCTGCCTGAATTGACAAGATCTCCTGCCTTTGACGGAATCATGTGGCCTTGGGGGGAAACTAACCAGGTTAAAGGGATTGGTATCAGGGTGATGATTAAATCTTGATGAAATGGGTGTGCTGACATTTAAAACATGAAAAATAGAGGTTCTTATCATGTTTACCTCTTGTACTTAATAACTTATCATAAAACTAAAAATTACTTGTAGAAGAGGGATTTGTTCAGTCCTTTCTTCCTTTTCTGGGTCCACCTGTCCTTCTATGTTTTTAATCATTCCAGTGGAATGGCTAATGTTCTTATTGGTTTCAGCCCTTCTTACTCTCTGGAGGCAATCACACAGCACCAATACCCACATGGAATTCCTTATGCTCGCCACAGACTATTTCGAAATAATTGGCTATAAATACAGCAGGCATCTGACTTACTTCCTAATGGTTTAGAATGGAAAAGGAAACTGTATCGATTCACTGGCCTCGAATACCTCCTGGAGATCTTTAGAAGGAGATATTTGAAAACTATTAATTTACTGTTGCCAGGTAACATCAGAGAAAGCCAGTCATCTATCCCTGGAGGAGGTGACCTAAAATAAAAAATATATATATTTAAAATCCTCCATTTTTAAGAGTAATTAGTGTGCCAGAGTGTAAATTGATTTTTCACATAAGCTCTGTTCCTTAAACTGTTTTATATTTTCGTATAAATAGCTACAATTCTTAGGAAATATGCTAATTAGTTTGTGTATACATTATGCATAAATTACCCATTAGATTAATTGATTAATTTTTAAATTTCTAACTTTTAGACAACAACATGACTTTAAAAAAATGGTTCTAAGAGGTATCAAAGATTCCAATAATCTGGAAAGTTTTCTGCTGCTTTTATTTTAGCCTTAACTTCTGTATATGAGAATGTGACTTGTTTGTGTTTAAGGGATATTAGAAAACTGATCTCTTTTCTCTCTTACTCAAGTCAATCAGCAACTCTTGTAAGAGCTGCAAGTTCGTAGATTACACCAATTAGGGTTGTCATGAGGTGTAAAGTTGGAGGAAATGTTCAAGTTTGATCTTACCCAGTGAATAACAAGTCAAATAATACTTCAGAGTGTTATGGTTTCATTATTTCTAACTTAAGTTTAGAATAGAAACTACAAAGCAAAAGGAGAAAAAAAAATGTTCATTAGCTTCGTTTTCAATATCATTAAATATCTTTTTAACATTGTATGTTGTCTAAGAAATATTAATCGGGTAAAATAAGTCCACCAAATGATGGCTGAGTGACTGATTTTATTCTTTCTACAATTTTTGCTTTCATATCTTGAATAAGGGCATGAAGCCAACAGCAACATGTTTTAGAAAGAAGTGGCTTGTGTTTAAGAAGGATGTTGTAACATCTCTGAAGCTCTGTCCTTCCTCATCTTGAGTTGAGACTTGTCTTTTCAAAAAGTATTGATTTATACTTAAAATAATAGTAAATATTAGTGTTATGTATAGGATTTGCATTTTAACTAGGGTTACATTCATTAAGTTTGCTTTATTCAGAGTTGTGGCCACTGAGCTTAATAACAAAAATATATTTCAGTTTGACCCATAACAGTGTAGTGATTTTCTACTTGCTTCCTATTGGTTACCCTGTATCAGGGATGATCCTTAGTATTTTATATATTTACTTCTTTAATCCCACTTAGCCCTGTTACAGAGAGATTCTGGCAGTTACAACATTAGAGATGCAGAAACTGAGGTGGAGAAGGACATTTACTTCCCCCAAAGTCATGCAAGTCAGCCACAAATATTTGATGTGAACCCAGGCTACTGCACTCCAGAGTCTCTGCTCTCCTGGGCTATGCAGGGGTACTCTGGATAATGCAGAATAATGATAGCTACAATTTTGTAGTTCCTAGTAGATGCCCGAAAATGTGATTTCTCTGCAATATCTCATGTAATTCTCCCAACAAATCTACAAGATAAGGACATTAATTTACCCTTCTTAAAGATGAGAAAATGTTGCTGCAGAATGCTGAATAACCTTCCCATTTGCTCAAATTATGTTATCAGCTGCCAAACCTAGAATATAAATCTTTGGGTTAAGCTACCCTTAGGCCTTAAGTGTTTCAACCAATTCCAAAATTGTACAACGTTATTATTTTTTCCTTTTAAAAATGTTACAGTGGAAGTGATAAAGTTGAGGTTGTGGACTGGCATCAGGAAGAAGGGGATGAAGGAAAAATGCAAATTATTATTGCAAAACACATGAAAGAAAATATTGTTGTCAGGAATAGCAACACAAAAACGTATTAAAGCAAAAGCACCGATCATGATCAGTGTTACAATGTGGTTTCCTTAGCAACAGACTCAGAGTTAGAGATTAACACGAGCAGAAGTTTTATTAAGACATTATCTTGGGCAACATCTGTGGCAGGGGGGCAGGTGAGGGCTTACAGAGAATTTGAGCAGTGATGCAATCCTCATCAAGGCCATGGCTGACTCTACTGGGCATCTCTGTAGCTGCGATGGCCACTCAAAATTTTCCTGATTTGGGATATGGGGCTCAGGCCTTTACAATCCATTATCAATCAGTCATTAATCAGCTAAGGAAAATCATGGGCTTCCCTTGGAAATAGGTCTGACCTTGAAGAAAGCCACTTTCATTAGCCAAGGTAATTTCCAACTAACAAAATTCCAGTGATGGATATTGGCCAGTGGTACCCACAGAAGCAGGGAAAACAGTCCTCATTTCCTGAAGGGGGCCTGAATGGCACATCATTGCATCCACCAAAGGCCATCTGTTGTACTAACCCAATTCGCTTTTTCTGTATATTTTTGAACATCCTTTCCAGGATCACAGTAGGCTTCTCTTCCCAGAGGATTTATGAAGGTTAGGGGTATCCGGTATAATCCCCACTACTGGAGTAGGTCTTGGGAGTTTCAGTAGCTACTTATGGGTTTAGTGACATAATTTATTTATTTATGAGTTCAAAATTAAAATGTGGCCTCCTTGGTAAAAATGCATTCAAAAATTTCAAGGGGGTGATGGTAGAGTTTAAACCAAGTATGAGATTATTCTAAGTGTGGGGCCTTAAGGGCTCTACAGGTTGAATGTTCATGAAGCAAGCCCTGGATACCTTTTGTTTCCTTCTCTTACTATTTTGTCTAGACTTCTCTTGCCATCAGCCAGGACCCTATATGGTCTTGAAGGATTACCTGGTAGTCTGAGGGGGCTGAGTCCCTGGGATGGTGACAATAGCCCACATATCATCATATGGGTTAAGAAAATAGTAAAAGAGGCCAGGTGGACCACTTGTCACTAAACATAGGTCTCTGCCCCCAGTGTTTATAAGTAGCAACATTCCCTCCTGATTATCAACATCAGTTACCCCTATAAGAACCTCTTTTCTTTGTTTGTTAGTTACAAGATACTAAGAACCCCATATCTTGATAACTTGATGGATGCAGCTTTCTTGTGAATTTTTTGTTCTGCTATGTTCAACCATTTTTTAAAAAATTTTTAAATGTTTATTCAGTTTTGAGAGAGAGACAGACAGACAGACAGACAGACATGAGCAAGGGAGGGGCAAAGAGAGAGGGAGACACAGAATCCGAAGAGGCTCCAGCTCTGAGCTGTCAGCACAGAGCTTAATGTGGGGTTTGAACTCACAAAACATGAGATCATGACCTGAGCCAAAGTCAGACACTTAACCGACTGGGCCACCCAGGCACCCCTCAATTGTAGATGTAACATTCAACTTATGATATATTATTGCAGGGTTCACCCAACCTTTTGACTTCATGAGTCAAACAAAATGCAGATCATGATGAACAGTACTGGATTTTTGGTCACTGGGAAGCTTGTGGTCATGTAATTCTCCTCTTATTTAAGGTGTATAGTCAATTTTCTCTTAAAGTGATTATAAAATGAAAAAATCTTTTTTTTTTTTTTTAAATGTTTTATTTATTTCTAGGCGAGAGAGAGAGACAGCATGAGCAGGGGAGGGTCAGAGAGAGAGGGAGTCACAGACTGAAACAGGCTCCAGGCCCTGAGCTGGCAGTCAGCACAGAGCCCGACGCGGGGCTCGAACCCACGAACCGCGAGATCATGACCCAAGCGAAAGTCGGATGCCTAACCGACTAAGCCACCCAGGCGCCCCGAGAAAAATCTTTTTTATTGTCCCACATATTTATCCATTTTGACACTCTTATTCCTTTATGTAGATTCAGATTATCATCTGGTATAATTTTCTTCTGCCTGGAAAGCTTCCTTTGACATTACTTGTAGAATAAGTCTATTAGCAATGAATTCCCTGCAATTTTCTCTATTTTAAAATGCATTTAATTTACTTTGATTATTGAAGGAGATATTTCTCTGCATATATAATTCTAGATTAGCTTTTTTTTCTCTTTTTGTTCCCTAGAACTTTTAAGACTTGGTTGAATTTTCTGTTGGCTTGAGCATTTATTTTCTAGTCAGAAGTCTATAATAATTATTGTCTTTGATTTGCTGGATGTGTATGTTATCCTTCTGAATGATTTTAAGGTTCTCATTCACTTTTTCATGGTACTTATGAAGTGTTTCAATGCTAAATTTTTTTTAAGTTTATTTATTTATATTGATAGAGCCAGAAAGCATATGCACACATTCAGGTAGAACAGAAGGAGAAGAGAGAGAATCTCAACCAAAAAAAAAAAAAAAAAAAGAATAAATAAGAGTATGAATCCTAAGAGTCCTCCAGTGATCCTGCATTAGATCAATGAGATTTCAGGAATATGAGTGTTCACAGAAGAGGCAGAGTATACACCCGACAGTATACACCCGAGAGACCAATTAAAGAGATATTTTTAACCAAGCTTTGTTAAGGGTGACTAGTATACACAATGGAGAAAGGACAGTCTCTTTAACAAATGGTGTTGGGAAAACTAGACATCTACATGCAAAGGAATGAAATTGGACCCTATCTTACACCATACACAAAAATTAACTCAAAATCCATTAAAGCCTTAAGTATGTATGAGACCTGAAATTGTAAAATATCTGTAAGAAAACAGAGGAAAATCTCAACATTGGTCTTGGTAATGTTTTCATGGATATAACACAAAAAGTACAGGCAACAAAAACAAAAATAGACAAGTAGTACTATGTCAAACTAAAAAAGCTTCCACACAACAAAAGAAACAATCAAGACAGTCAACAGGAAGCCTATGGGAGGGAGAAAATATGTGCAAATGATATATCTGATAAAGGGTTCATCTCCAAAATATATAAGGCACTTCTATAATGAAATAGTAAAACAATAAAAATAAGTAACCCAATTAAAAAATGTCCAAAGAAAACATAGATACAAGTGATCAACAGATATATAAGACGGTGCCTGACATCCCTGCTTATCAGGGAAATGCAAATCAAAACCACAATGAGATATCACCGTCTGCTTATTAGGATACACATCATCAAAACTCAAAAGATAACAAATGTTGAAGAAGTTGTGGAGAAATTGGACCCTTTATCCACTGCTGATGGAAATGTAAAGTGGTGCAGCCACTTACAGACAACAGTATGGAGGTTTCTCAAACATTAAAAATAGAACTATCATAAAGCCCATCAATTCCACTGCTATGTTCAAAGGAAATGAAATCACTGTCTTAGAGATATTTGTACCCCATATTCATAGCATCATTATTCAAAAAAGCCAATAGATGGAAACAGCCCAAATACTCATTGACAGGAGACTTTAATGGAATATCATTCATCTTTAACAAAGAAAGAGTTCTTTGTTAAACAAAATTCTACCTTTTGTTTCGATATGAATGGATCTAGAAGATGTTATGATACATGAAATAAGTTAGGCACTGAAGAATCACTGCATGATTCTGCTTCTATGATGAATCTAAATTACCCATATTTATAGAAGCAGAAAATAGATTTGTGGTTACCAGGAGATGGGGGTGGGGGAAATGGGGAGTTGTTGTTCAGTGAGTATAAAGTTACCATTATACAGAATGAATACCTTCTGGAGATCTGCTGTACAACTTAACATCTGTAGATAACAATATGGCATTATATACTTCAAAACTGTTAAGAGGTTGAATATTATGTTAAATGTTTGTACTCCACTCATGTGTGCATGTACACACACACACACACCAAAACCAAGGGGACACAAGTAAACTTTTAGAAGTCCAAACTTATCAAATTGCATACATTTGATATATATATGTCTATCAAATGTATGCAGTTTTGTATACATGTGCAGTTTTCTGTGTACCTATCATACTTCAATAAAGCTGTTAAAAAACAAAACTGTAAACAGCCTTTAAAAAGCATAATTTTTCAGTTTCCCAGTTTTTCAGTTTACATTTCTTAAAATGTGAATAAATGCGTTAGCTTTTCCTAGAACTGAGCAGGGGATGGTGAGGTAAGTAGTGAGGAAGGAGATGCCGGTCTCACTTGTTTCCCTTTAGGAAATCCTACCATCCTCATCTGGGGAGACTGGCAGATGAAAGGAAGGGATCGACACATTCCGGTACAAAGAACTTACAACAATGGATTTTTCAGTGAGCAATGCAGATTGCTTAATACCCCTAACTAAACGTTAAGGATCTAAACTAAATGATGTAGTTTTTGTGAGCGTTTTTCAGAATAACAAAGCAGAACTTTAAATGGAGAACACGCCTTTTCACTTCCCATCAACATCACTGTGTTTTCTTTCTTCCAATCAAAGTTGAATATGGGTCAGAAAAGAAATAGCATAATGCTTATTCATGAAGACTCTGAAAAAAAAAAAAAACCCAACCAAAGAAAATGAAAAGCAAGGAAATCAGTGTAAATAAAAGGTAGATGAAAACATCCTGATAGGGAGATTTTACTAAGACATGGCATAAGACTTGAGAGAAATGCTGCTTTATAATTTCAGTGAAATGACAACATATTTATTCTTAAACAAACAAACAAAAAAGAGATCTGATTCAGATCTAAGAGTTAAAAAATGATAGTATAAGACAACAGAGGGAGATAAAGATTGAACACCGACTTAAAAGGGAAAGGAACAGTAAAAGCTTCACAGAGTGAAGCACTTTAGAAACAACATAATAGTGTAATCATGACAGATGACAGAGTCAGTGGTATGATAACAAAGGAAATCAAATCCCAGTGACATAGGAAGAACAAGGATTTGAAGAACTTGTAGAGCGCGAGATGGCTTTGAGCAGAACAGAATGATCCGATGGTGTTACTGGACCTCAAAGCATTAAAAAAACGCCATCAAATAAATATTCAAGTCTATAATGGAAGGAAATTTTTCTTTTAAAAATTTTTTTCTAATGTTTATTTATTTTTGAGGAAAAGAATGAAATATTGAGGGAGCAGGGGAGGGGCAGAGAAAGGGAGCCCCAGAATCCAAAGCAGGCTCCACAGTTTCAGCACAGAGCCCTACGCTGGGCTTGAGCTCAGGAACCAAGAAATCATGATCAAAGCCAAAGTATGACGCTTAACAGACAGGCACCCTTTTAATGGAAGGAAACTTTTCTGAAGTAAAGACAGACTTAATCTAACGATCAAAAGTCATTTAATGTGTGGGTGGGTGAATGAGGAATGGGAAAAGAGGATTCTGAAACAGATCTGTCAGAAAAGAAGCCACATCGTGGTTAGATTATAAGTAAATATCCTAAAATATTGAAGAAAATATCAGTATAATGCAGATTTTTCCAAAATAGCTTTTAATACTAAAAGAGTACAGAAGCATCCGCAAATTTCTGAGGAAAGTACATCTAAAGAGTTTTATATCATCTGATTTATCTTTCATACATAGAATCAAAAAATATACTGTCAATTATTCAAGATTTTAGAGGACATTGATAGTGAATTTTGAAGCTAGAAATAGAATAATAGAATGTCACATGGAAAATATTCCATTTTTTTAGAGACACCTAAGGTTAAATAACTGTAGGACATATTTTTATATGATCAAATGTAAATACACTAATGAATGACAGTAAAGTAAAACGTTTTGAAATAAGGAAAGGTCAAACGGGGGCGCCTGGGTGGCTTAGTCGGTTAAGCGTCCGACTTTCGCTCAGGTCATGATCTCGTGGTTCTTGGGTTCGAGCCCTGCGTCGGGCTCTGTGCTGACTGCCAGCTCAGAGCCTGGAGCCTCTTTCAGTCTGTGACTCCCTCTCTCTCTGACCCTCCCCTGCTCACGCTGTCTCTCTCTCTCTCTCAGAAATAAAGAAAACATTAAAAAATTTTAAAGAGATCTTCTAGTAACTAATATTTCATTTAATTAGCATTAGGAAGCCATTACTTATGAGGTGCACCACTATTTTATGTATCACTAATGAAGGAAAATAAAGGCTACAAATAAACTATGATCATTATTAAGATGTCCTTGACTGTAAGGAGTGTCCTGATTTCAAAGAACTTAAAATGTGGAAACTCAAGTATCTTTAATGGATACAACACCATATATCTTTTGGTGAAGAAGCATTTATCTAAAGTTCTAAAAATCCTTTAACTTCACCCTAATATCTAAATATTATATTTAAGTAACATTAAGTTTAACATTTTATTTAAAAATAACCTTATATAATGTCATTTACATGTATTAATATACTTCCATATGTGAAATATATATTTATATTCTTTTTCTCCCCTTCTATCTATTCACTTGTCTGTCCAACTATTCCCCATATATCTCTATCAATAGAAAAAAGGATGTAATTGTGTCTGTCACACAGTAACTAAAGTTTATTAATGTGATTGTATGTAATAATATGTATGTGTATTTGTGTATGTACTGTTTCTTTGTTCTTTTGTCCTTTCTTTGAAAATTTTGTAACAGACATCTAACAAATTTGCACAACAATCATTAGTCTTAGAAAAAATGCTTTCTATATGTGAATAACAATACCAAAAAGTCTTTTGTCATTTTTCTTACAAAATATTGTTGCATTATCTACCAATTGTAGAAATTTGTCCTGATTTTCATAGATGTGATCTGCACATCTAGTTTAGTGACCAGGCAATTTTCTTTACCTTTTTTTGCCTCATAACAATTTTAAGAAGTCAAATATATATGTCTATATATCTACATTATCTATTTATCTATCTGCAATTTGATTTCACTGTTCTATATCTGAAAAATAACTGCAAAACTGCAAAAAAAAAAACCCGAGCTGAATATAAAGTATGGTGTTTTCTGACTGTTGAAATGCTGCTAGACATTTTTATTGGTTTATCTTCTTGCTGATAGATTGAGTTGCTCAGTCATATGACAGATCATCAGGGTCTGTGATTCAGGCTAATCAATCAATTTACTGCCTCATAGAAATTCTTCTCATGTGATTGTTATAATTGATAGTTGACTTATGATGTGTTTATTCTACAAGTAATAATAGAATTTTAAAACAGGTAAATAAGCAATGATCAAGTAGTTCTTGGTCTATAAAATTAAATTTGAGCCAAGCCAAGGGGGGCATGAAGAACAAGCATAGTATTTTGGCTCTGCTACTTCTTCGAAGTAGGTTACTTGAGAATACATTTAGCTTCCCAAACTTCAATATTTCCATCCTTAACCAAGTGTTCTTGTGAGGAATAATGATAAAAACCGTATGAAAGCATTAGCAGGATTGTATGTCTGTTATGCAACTGTTTGATAAGTGCTTTGTATTATATACATATTAACAAACTCTGTCTAAATGAAACAACAGGAAGCTAAGGTTTTCCATTAGCCAAAGCACCTCTGTGGACAGAGAAGGAGAGAGGAACAAAAAACTACCCCAGGAATGGGGCTTCATGAAAAGCAAGGAGCTGTCGTCCCCATCTGGAAACTGATGGAGTTTCAGAAGGAACAGAGGCCATGCTTACCTGGGACCTGGACCCAGATACTCACTTTCTTGGGAAATTTCGTAGAATTTGTAGCCCCCAAGCTGCCAATTTAGAACCTACTCAGAACTGTGGGACTCTGATTTGGAGAATCTAATTATAAAACAACCAGATGAGAGATTACATTCCCAAGGTTATCTTCAAATACAGAGCTTCCTTCTCAATATTTGTGTAGAAAAGAACTCAGTCCTATGGCATATAGAAAACTAAGAACATGCAACATAGAAACAAGCACACACATTTAGTTCAGAAGGAAGTGTAAAAACTGGAACTTTCAAGGAGAACTTGAAATACGTACATTTATAGTTCACAAATATGTAATGGAAGGAATAATGTCCAAAATGGGCCAGGATCTATGAAACAAAACCAGAATAATTGAAAGTCTATGCAACAATAATGGGAAGAAAAATGAAACAAACTCTGAAACTTCATTTTTATTAGGTTATCTTCCCACGTGTAATAACAAGTTCTTTGCACCTGTTGACGGTTACATTGGTTTACTGATATGTTAAGCTTATGGCAGGTGATACACAGGGATCTGGAAGCAAATTCTGGATCTTCACTTCCATGCCATAGAGGATTCAGGAATGTGCTTAATCCCTATTAGTTTCATTTCCTCATTGGAATATTATTAGAAATAATAACTCAGTGGGTAACATTGAGGATTAACCTGCTGGTAGCCCTTTCTTTCATAGTAAACCCATCATATTAACCTTAATTACTGATTAACAGTATTTAGTCTTGAAATAGACCCTCTAAATGGGTCATTTATTGATTATTATTTTGATGAACAGGGGACTCACTAGGTGTGGTTGTTTTGTTTGTTTTTTATTCATCACTAAGACATTTTTCCATTATGAAGGAAAATAAAATTAAATATCAAGTTTAAAATCCCTGACTTGAATCCCCTTTGAGATAAGCAAGCATATCTTTCAATGGTTTCAGAAATTATTCTTGATTACACAATGAAATTGTCAAAGTAGAAACTTGCTCAAACAGCTGTGCACTGTTCTTTACATTTGTCGCTTTGTTTCCACATTACACTTCTAACTTCTGGCAAAGACATTGGTGAAAAAGGTCTTTATTTGTGTTGATTTAATTGACAAGTGAAAAAAAATCATGAGGAATATTGTATGAAATCCTTCCACAATCTGGAATACACTCATTTCTGTTTTTTCTTTTTAAGTTTTCATTTAAATTCCAGTTAGTTAACATATAGTACAATATTATGGAATGCACTTATTTCTTTTTATTTCAGTCTCTTATTTAAAATTTACATATTTCTTAGGCATAAAAAATCAATTAGACATGGTTCTTAGGAGTTCTACTTACCTTTCTATCTTTATGAAGCCCCACAACTTGAAGCAAAGATAAAGGTGTTTTTGTTTTGTTTGTTTTGTTTTTCATTTTCAGTTGATTCAATAGTTTGGGTGACATAGTTACACAAAACTGAAACAAATATATTTGCAGAATATTTTGGTCATATTTTTCTGGAGAGTGTATTAATGTTTATCTGCTTCAAATAATTTTTATTATTTTCATATGAAACAAGTTACAGCATTCATACTTTAAAGGATTTTAGAATTAAGCATATTACAACAAATATACTATTTTTCACACCATGAATATTTAAGACATCATATTGATGAAAAAATATTTAAAATCACATGGGAAAGTTTTAATTTTAATCTCACCATAATAAATTTGTGTACTTGACTGCCAAAAGGCTACTTTGGATTTGTTTCAAATTATGATTTACCATTCACATCTTCATGGTTTTTAAAATCATAATTAGAGGCTCCTGGGGGGCTCAGTCAGTTAAGCTCCTGAGTCTCGGTTTCGGCTCAGGCCATGATCTCACAGTTTGTAGATAAATCCTTGTATTGGGCTCTGTGCCTACAGTGCAGATTCTGCTTGGGATTTTCAGTCTCCCTCTCTCTGCCCCTTCCCCCTCTCCAAATAAGTAAAAAACATTATAAAAACCCTTTAAAAACAAAATAAAATCATGATTACCAGAGAAAATAAATGTTGTAAGTGATAAATGTATATATAGACAGAATATTGTTAGAAAAACAGTTTCAAAAATTTTAGATGGGCCAAAATCTTGAAACCACAGTCTCATTCAAATTTCTCTTAGTGGAAAAAAAAAGGAAGAAAAAGGAGAAAAAAAACCCAAATTTCTCTTAGTGTTACTATCATTAGATTCCCCTTCAAAATATAAACTGAACACAAAATATATTTCAGATTGTGTTGTTGATGATTAGTTCAGCAGATCAATTATGCATCCTTTGTAAGAAAGGGACATTTTTTAAGCGTGCATTTTTATAACAAAGTGAAGAGAATCTATTCCTTATGGGAACACTGACCTTATGTTAACATACTCCACTACAAACCTCTAAAAATAGGATATTCAAAGGACAGCATTAATTGTCTACAGGTCTTACTCCCAAGGGAGGAATCACCAGCAGGGGACAAGGCATAGAACTCTTTGCATTAAAATGGAAAGTCTTTCCTCCAAGATGGTCTCCCTCACAAAAACCTACAACCTTAGTCTAATCATGAGGAAAACATCAAATACCTATTGAGAAACAGTCTACAATATGCCCAATCATAATAAGAGTAAGGAGATGCATGTCTGGAATATAAGATACCATCTGGGACACTTTTTCCGTTGTCCCATGTCCTGGATGACAATGAATGGAAAGCTACAGAAGCATCAAAGAGTCAGGACTGGACTGCTCATAGCTCAAAACTTGCAGAAATGAAGATGATTTGGGCCATCCCATCAGATAAATAACTACACAAAAAAATAGATGATGAAGGAAATAAGGCACGAGTAATGAAGGAACAAAGTAAGAGCTATAACCATGTGAACAATTGTAGAAATGAGGATTGTAATCGTTCTGAGTATTTCTGCCTTATTTTGGTGTGAGCTGTATTAAAATAGGATTAACCAATTTTCTCCTCCCATATACCTCTCAACTCCTATAGGGGTATGAGTAGTAGGTAATCTTAAATATTAATATTTAGGCTACACTCTATTAAGGGAGGTTTGACTCGCTCAAAAAGGGAGAATGTCACCCAAAGGTAGATAATGAAACTGTTTTGTCTTTGGGGAGCAGTTGGAATGTTCTGTGTATGAGAAGAAACAAAAACATTGGAGGTGAAAGCATGATTTTATGTACTTGAAAATTAAATATGGTTGAAAGAGATGTGCATGGATGCCAAGAAAAGAAGTTGATGGTGGTAGTGTCGAACTATGTCAACATGGCTATGTTTCCCAGAATTCTCTTTATTGTCTATACTGGATTAGAGAAGGTGTGCAAGATGCGAGGGCAAAATGGGACCAGTAACCACTGTGGTCTGAAGATCACCATGGGATACAGAGGTGCTGTCACTCACACATATCCTCTCTGATCCACCAGCTGGTTATCCCAGGGGGTGCCCTACCTTCAAGGTCTCCACAGCCTGGGGCAGGCACCTGTGGGAAGGTAGCCAGCTCCTTCTGCAGATCATTTGCACAGTCAAGGTTGGAGACAGTGAGAAACCAACAGAGGTGTCCCTTTGTCCCTGAGGGTTTCAGTGTGTCTTCAAGGGTCTGAATTTGCCTTTGCTGTTCTCTGCTGCAAATCCAGCTGTTTTTCTGCCTCATGACAATGGCCTCAGGCCACCACCATAGCAAGAAGCTTTCCAAAGGCTTCTTTTTGAGCTCCCACCATGTAGATTAATCACTACGATTAATCCCCGATTTCATGTCAGGCATAATAGTTTTGTTTTGCTGATCAAACCCTAAGCAATATCAAACATGCAAAGGAAAGTTGTGGAGGTGGAAGGAATTCTGGCTTGGATGGACCAGAATGGGGAGCCAGAAAACATACAGCAGGGTCAGTAATCAGAGAATTTGGTGAAACAGGCTGCTTTCTCCTTGCTGGTCCCCCAACACTACTTGAAGAAGTAGAGGTTAGCAAGTGTGTTCTAATGAGAAGTGAAGCTGCTAGCAGTGGTTGGAGCTGCAAGGAGTGTGTTCTAGCAAGAGAGCAGCACCTTGAGGAGACAGAGAGCCTCAAGAAGCAGAGATCCAGATGCTAACTCATCCCAGTAGGCAGCATGGCCTTCCCCAACATGCACAATTACAAGAAACAAGATCTTGCAATCAATCACATCTGTATTCCAAGACAAATGAACACGGATTATCAAATTAAAAGAAAAGGAGAAAAATCAAACCTCACTAATTACTTGAAGAAAGCAGTAACCCGAGAGAGCCATCAGCCTTAACCAGCAGAATAATTAACATAAGATTTCTGAGGAGACATCCCAAAGCATTAGAGATTTAGAATAAATATATTTAGAGACAATGGACATAACTTAATTCCCACAAATAACAGTGCTACAAAGTAGAAAAGAATATATGTTGAAACTTAAAATATCATTGCCAATGAACTAAGAATGAAAACAACTTACTGTAGAGAATATAAAGCATTCTCTTTTCACCTAGGCTGTCTACATGAGAAAGTGAATTGGATTCATAGTGAAATTTTTGTTAAACACTTTGAGCATGGGATGACAAAAAGCAACATTGTAAACATTCTAAAGGAAAATGAATTTGAAACTAGATTCCTCTACCCAGACATTCTACAATTTTGGGGAAAGGATAACTGAAAACATTTTTTGGATATGCAAAGGTTCAGAAAGTTTTTACTACTAGAAGCTCTCCCTCCCTGAAAGAATTATTGAAGAATGAATAGATTCAAGGCCATTTTAGGCTAAGAGAAATGGGAACACTAGCAGTAGCAATAAACATTGAATATAGGCCTAAATAATTGTTGTCGAAAAATTGTTGCCATAATTTTTTTAAAAATCCCAGGAGATCTCAAAATGGGAAGTGGTAGGGATGGTCATAGGGGAAAAAAAAAGTGGAAATATGCTTAGATTCTTTACCAATTCAGAGGTATTGATACTTTATGTTCAAAAATACATCTTTAAATGTGACGTGAATGAAATAAATAAAATCTGTTCCAATCATCAAAAGAAAAACATGAGGGAAAGGCAAAATAGAAGGCATAAGTAGAAACCATGAACGAAGACGGTGAGAAGATGGGCAAATCGACATAAGGGGTAAGGGTGAACTGGAGATGATCTCAGTGCTGCAAACAACCTCGCCATGAGCTGTTTTCAAGGGATGCTCATTTAAAGTAGAAACCTTAGAGCATCTGGAAAGTCTGGCATGGAAATACTGGTCGTACAAGGAAAATAAAGCACATGTTGTACTACCGATGTCAGGTGAAAGGCAAAGCAGAAAGGTTTGCAGGGGTGGAGAGGAGGCATTGGAGTAAAGTGCCGGAGTCTGTGCTGAGCAGGGAGTGTTTGCTGGGTCAGTTAAGAAGAGTGATGCCAAAGGGAAGAAGGTTGGAGAGCCTTATGGGAGAGATTTTGAAGATATTGTTACTGTGATAAGAAAGGGGCTGAAAACAAGATGGCCCCAGGTCCTGGGGCACACATTTATTTATATATCATTTAGCATTTTATATATCTCTAATATGCCTGTATGACTTTCAACTTAAAAGATTCTGGGACCGCATCTGCATGGAGAGTCCCATTTCAGGTAAAGTATGAAGGAGTGTGAGAAATATTTTTAAATATCATGGTGATGGGGATGAGTTTGCAGATGGTCAAGGAAGAGACAATTCTGGGGGAAACCACTCCTGAATGAGGGAAGGAGCTGGGGGTAAAGAAGTAGAGAATAGAAAGGGGCGCTGATCCTAAAGAGGATAGTTTGTCTGAGGGTCTGCCCTGGAGCATGCTGGCATCAGAGCGAGCTGTAATAAGCTCCAGGCTGTCCATGCCCTCCAAGTGGCCAAGCACTACTCACAGAAGTGGAGAAGGCCTTTAGAGAGGGCTAGGGTGACAAGGTATCGAGTTGACATTCTTTTGGGTGGCAGACATTCTCAAAAGGAGGGCAGGAGTGGTGGTTGGTTAGACAGAGCCTCCTGTTAAGGCTGCCTCTTAAAAAATTTGCTTCAACACAGGTTCTTGAAATGAGTATTTAGCAGTGTCTTTTCCCTGTGGGAAGGCAAGGAAATACAAGAGAAACAAATTCTGAGATTCTACTAGTGAATGGCAGTCTGTGGTGAAGTAAATGCTCAAATGGTAGAAATTAAAATGCAAAATGTTGAAGGAAATCCGTTTCTTGTGGAAATAGATGTGGTTAAATCCATGCACCCGCATACACTTCTACACACTGATAGGTGTTGATAAGCCTGGAAAATATGTCTACCATATCCTCCGAGAGTTCAGAGAGGGCTAGAACAAACATGGCTACATTTGCAGAGGTGGGGAAAAGGGGGGTTGGGATATCCTCTGAAGGATAACCCTAATCCTAGATGAGTCATTTCTCATCTATCATCATAGACTCTGCAAGGTGGGAATCCTGGCTCTTACCATTTACCTTTTTGTGGTGCTTGTATGGAAAAATAGCATGATCATCATATTTAATTCACAGGGCCATTGTGAGAATTAAATCTATCAAAGTAATGTGCCTAACCTTATATCTGGCTCATTGAATGTTCAGTAACTGTAATTATTATAATTATTTTTCTTTTCCTCTTGGTTATTTGCCAGAAAAGGAAAGACCAAATAAACAAATATATATCTGAATGTGAAACCTGGCAAAATGTGACATTTTGATAGGAACTTCTTTTAAATGATAAATATATATGTATGAGGGCAGCTGGGGAGACAAGTTGATCTATATATAGCTGCATCTGCTAGATACAGTTAGAATATGTAATCTTATGGGAAATTCTTCACCTGGGGCACATATTTATTTATATATCAACTTCTATCAGATATTAAAATAGATCATTTAGCATTTTATATACCTCTAATATGCCTGTCTGACTATGACTACTACATTAATAATAATAATAAAGCTTTCAGAATAAATCCATGTCTCAAAAATGTCATATTTATTCTGAAAAAAAAAAAAAACCCAACCTTTAAAAAGTCTAGTTTGGAAAGCAGTTTTTTAAATATTTCGCTTGTAAAGGTGCTACTGAATAGTGAGGCTTATTTTTCTTACTAGAGGTAGATATAATATGATTATTTTGCTATCAGATAAAGTAGCTTCTTTACTTCTTTCCTGGGATGATAAATACTAAATATCATCCCTCTCTCTTTTTTCTTCCTTTACCCTTTCTTCCTCTCTGTTTACCCTTCTGCCTCTCTCTATACACAGGAATTTCTACAGAATATTACACACTTTTTTTCTCCTACTAAAGAACAGGGTAAATGAATGTTGTAAGACATTTAAATTTTTTTAGTGTTTATTTATTTTGAGAAAGAGAGGGACAGAGAGTGAGCAGTGGAGGGGCAAAAAGAGAGGGAGACCCAGAATCTGAAGCCGACTCAAGGCTCCAAGCAGTCAGTGCTGAGCCCAATGTGGGGCTGGAACTCAGGAACTGAAAATTCATGACCTGAGCTGCAGTCCTACACTTAACTGACTGAGCCATCCAGGTACCCCTGTTGTCACATATTTTAAAATGCAGGGTGCAGATAATCTCTTCTGAAGCAAACAACAAAGACTTTCTTCTTTATTTTTTAAACTTTATTTGAAGTATAACTAACCTAGAAAAAAGAGGAAAATCCTAACCAAATAGCTCAATGAATTACCACAAAGTAAACTCAGTTATACTCTAGAGCAGGTCATTACACTGACCATTTTAGTGCGGAGGCAGGAGGGTGGGAGGGGGCTATTGTGTCTCTACTCAGCCATTAATCTGTCTGGTCTTAAAAAGAAAATAGCCATCATTAAACCTTAAAATTGAGTTTTACCTGTTTATAACTTAAAGTAAATTGAATCGTAAAATTGCTTTTTTTTTTTTTGTATGTGTGTTTGGCATCTTTCACACAATATTTTCAAATTATTTAAATTGTTTCATGTAGCTATTGTTTGTTTTTCACATGCTCATTGGTGGGCAATCCATTGCTGATTACCACTTGAGTTGTTTCCTGTATTTTCTAAATCTCAGCTCTGAACTTCTTATACCTGGGTCTTGATACGCACATGAATACACTTGAAATATTCTTAAGAGTGGAATTGTATTGATGTTCAACTTTGGCGTATCTTGACTGCCACATAGTACTCCAAAGTGGCTGGGCCAATGGGTGCTCACACCCCCACGGTGGTAGACTTTCCTTGATCTACAGCCTTGTTCACTGTGGATGTAGTAAGTGGCTCTTCTCTTTAATCATTTAGAAGGTGTGCAATAATAACTCCTATGAAATATATTGATCACGTTTGTGCCTCTGTGCTTAATCATTACAGTTAATAATCTTTGGTGCATTTTGTGTTTGGATTGTCTTTTTAAAATTTTCTGGCAGTAGGGCCTCTGGCTGGCTCAGATGGAAGAGCATTTGGCTCTTGATCTTGGGGCTCAAGTTCAAACCCCATGTTGTGTGCAGAGATTGCTTACATAAAACTTAATTTTTTGTGTGTGACTGTTTTTGACTATTCTAGATAGGAGATGTTTTTCAGTGTGCGTTCTGTAAATATCTTCTCCCACTCTGTGGCTTGCCTTTTCAATTTCTTGAAAGTATTTTTTGGTGAAGAAAAGTTTCTATTTCAGGTAGTCCAATTTATCAATATTTTTCTCTGTAGCATTAGTGTTCTTAATGTCTTAAATCTTTTTCTTTACCAAACTCATGAACTTATTCCCCTTTGTTACTTCAAAGTATATATATGTGTACAAAAGTGCATATTTTCTTTGATTCTAATGCTTTTATCAGGATTTTGTTATCAAGGCCATACTAGAAAAAATTACATGTTGTGTATTCCCATTTTTTCTTATTTCTTAAAGAGATGTCTATGACTGACACGACTTATTGCTTAAATGTTTGGTTGAATTCACTAAAGTAAAATCATGTGGACCTTGAGGGTTTTTTTTACAAAGATATTTAGTTATATACTCTATATAAGTTTTTCAAATTTTATTTTTCTCTTCCGTAAGGTTTGAGAGGTTTTCATTACTTTGTTGATTCAATTTCAGTTTTCCAATCTATTGGTAAAGATTTGTTCATAATACATTCTTACAGTAATTTAATATCCATAGATTCTGCAGTGAAGTTTTTATTTATTCCAGATATTCTTTTCACATTTTCTTCCAACTGTTCTTTCCGACAATTTATCAAGTTTATTAGTATTTTCAGAAACCAATAATTGTTTTTGTTGGTCTCCTTAATCCATTTTCTACCATTACATCTATTATTTCTTTCTATTTTGAGTGATATAATTTTTATTAAAGTATAATTAACATGCAATACTATATTAGTTTCAGGTGTATGACATATTGATTAAACAATTACTTGATGCTCACATGGTAAGTATAGTCACCATTTGTCACCAAACAGTGTTGTTATATTATTGGCTATATTCCCTATACTGTACTTTTCATAGCTCCCTTCATCTATTGCACCCATTTCCCACCTACCCCCCTCTGGCAACCACTGTATTTGAGAGTCATCTTTTTGGTTTGTTTGTTTTGCTTTTTAAATTCTGCATATAAGTGAAATCATATGGTACTTGTCTTTCTCTGTCTGACTTATTTCCCTTATCATAACACCCACCTGGTCTATTCATGTTGTTGCAAATGGCAAGATTACATTCTATTTTATGGCTGAGTAATGTGCCATATCTTCTCTACAAATTCATTTATCGACGAACATGTGAGTTGCTTCTATATATTGGCATTAGTAAATAATGCTGCTATAAACTTAGGAGTGCATATATCTTTTCAAATTCATGTTTTTGTTTGTTTTAATAAATACCCAGTTGTGGAATTACTGGATCATATGGTATTTCTAGATCACTTTCTTACACCATACATAAAAATAAACTTAAAATAGATAAAGATTTAAATATGAGATCTCAAACCATAAAACTTCTAGAAGCAAACACAGGCAGGAATCACTTTGATATTGGCCATAGCAACACATTCCTGGATATGTCTCCTTCGGCACGGGAAACGAACAAAAATAAACTACTGGGACCACACCAAAATAAATAAGCTTTTACACTGTGAAGGAAACCATCAACAAAACAAAAAGACAATCTACTGAAAAGGAGAAGATAGTTGCAAATGATATGTTAATAAGGGGTTAATATCCAAAGTATATGAAGAAAATGACTCAACACTAAAAGAAAAAATAATCTGATTAAAAATGGGCACAGAGGGGGGCCTGGGTGGCTCAGTCGGTTAAGTGTCCGACTTCAGCTCAGGTCATGATCTTAGGGTTCGTGAGTTCGAGCCCCACGTCGGGCTCCGTGCTGACAGCTCAGAGCCTGGAGCCTGTTTCAGTTTCTGTGTCTCCCTCTCTCTCTGACACTCCCCTGCTCACGCTGTCTCTCTCTCTCAGAAACAAATAAAAATAAAAAATAAAATGGGCACAGAATGTGATTTGTTATGGATTTCATTTCACAAGGGAGTGCTTAAGTTGTTTTTCAGCCTTTTACTTCTTTTGCATATGTATTAAAGACTGTATGCTATTCTTTATGTATTGCCTTGCTGCATTCTACAAGTTTTTATAATTGTATTTCAATTATCATTCAGTTCACAGCATGTGATTAATTCTAAAGAAAAACAAAATAAAGTAAATATTTTATTTTACCTGAGTTGTCCTTCTTCTGGTGTTCTCTATTTATGTAGCTTTCAGTTTCTGGCTGTATTATTTTACTTCTCTCTAAATAACTTATTTCAACAATTCTTGCAAGGAAGATCCACTGGTGATAAATTCCCTGTTTCAGTCCATCATTGACCTAGAGACTAGGCAAGGTATATCCAGAAAAGTAGGAACCACTTTATTTATTTGAAACAAAGTGAATATAAAACAAATAACTTTAACAGACATAATGGAAGACCTAGAAGTTAAGAGAGGGTTTGTGATTTCACCAGAACAGAAAATGTAGGGAGCCTATTAGGACCAGCTGGCTGGAGGAACGTAAAGAATCAATTAGCTGAGGAGAGAACTTGGAACTCCAGCAGCCTGTCAAGCGAAGATCAAACAGGAGTACAGAAGGTGACACGGATGGAGATAAGGCTGGGGGTGGAGAACTAGGAGAACAGACAGAGTGGCTTCTTCCTCTGCCTCCTCTCCAGTGCTCCAGTGGGCCAGCTACAGTGGGAGACCTGAAAAAAGGCCAGGGAAATGGTCCCTTTCAGAGGTCGGGTACGTGTTTTATATGGCAATATAGGCAAAGTGCGGGGAGTCCATCTGCGGGTAAAGACCCAGAGGCATTCAAATGTTATATTGGTCAATATTTTAGATACATTCTTTCATTCAAGAAAATTTTGTTGATCATCATGCAATGACAAATACTAGCATGGTAGGTGCTGGAATGTACAAGGAGGAGGGAAATTAAGCCGATGATTATTAGAGTAATGGATTGTTAGGAAACGGGGATGCAGCCTTGTGTGACTATCAGGGAAGCTGAATCTGGACAAGGTAAGTAGACTATCTCTGTCTTTCCATCTCTCTGAGGAAGTGAACCTATTAGCGACATCTGTAAATTAGGCGGGAGGAAGCTAGGACGATGGAGTGAGGAAGAAGGTCCTAGGCAGAGGGAAACCCATGTTTGAATGCAAGAAGCTAACAGAATAATACACCAGGAAGTTGAAGGAACATGGCTATAGCTAAAGTCCTGAGAGAATGGGACAGCCCAATTTCCTGGAGGTCAGTTGGTGTGGTTTTCAGAAGCCAGAATGTGCGGCTCTTTGAAAACTGTCAAAGTTATGGATATCTTTCTCTAAAGAGTAAAGCATAGAAAAAAATAGTTATAACAAGACATAGATTTTAAAGGGATTTCTTTTACTGCAGGTGGTAAACTGACTACAAGGCCTGTAAAAGTAATATGGAAAACATGTTTCAGAAAAGAGATGATAAGAGCTTGGACATTGGAGACTGAAGTAAGGTAAGCAATAATAAGTAAGCAATATATTCACTCACTATATCACTCACTATATTCACCAATATTTGTTGAATTACTAAGTGAATAAGGTATATATTATGTATATATTGAGGATTATGAATATATGTTGCTATAGTTTGTGTTACTTTAAATCCTAACAATAATTATTTCAGGAAGTACTCTAACAGAGAATATCAGAGAGTGGGATGGTGGTTTAATTACAATTTAAACAGGTGGTTTGGCCAATGCACAGACTTTTGGAGTAATTGTCTTAAATCTATCATTGAAACTGTAGAAAAAATAATTACCTCATGGGGAGAGGAAAGATTCCTGAGTGAGTTGATAAAGCACTGGAAAGACCAAAATAGTAGTGGACAGAGGCCCTTTCCACCTTTACAGTCTCCTCATCTCTAGCAAATCAAGTCAGGTGTTCAGAGCAATATTTTTATGTCTAAGTCAGTGAAAGAGATTTAATATTTTATTTATTTTTTTGAGTATAGTTGACACAAAATGTTACATTAGCTTCCGGTGTATGACATAGCAATTGGACAAGTCTACGCATTATGCTGTGCTCACCACGAAAGTGATTTAGATTCTCATTTGCCTTAGGGATTTCTCCAATAACAAGACTGCTAGACTCATGGCCCAACAGTGAGGAGAACAAGCACAAATGACGAGAAGTGGAACTGAAGATAGACTGGGTTTAGATTACAAATCCCTTGCTATGGATTTAATCCAGTACTTTTGCTGTGGTGATGCCTTTGCCCCTGATCCCCCTCAAATCTTTGCCCCCACCCTCCCAGCTTGGCCCAAACTTACTTCTTTCAGGACCCTGTGTCTAACACTTATGGAAAAAAATAAAACCTTAAAATTTTGTAGACATGTTTAAACATCAAGTGCTTTTACTCCTAGCCCAAAAATCATTATACTTCATTTTCTTTTACTTTGGTGGCACTGAAAATGTGCTAGCCTTCTGTACTAAAAACAGAAGATGTTTAAAATTTATTATGCTAAGGAGCCTTGAGAAGCACTAGTTGTCAAATATTAAATATCACCATGCCTAACCTGCAGTGAAGGCAGAACATATTCATTTAAAAGAATTTGTTTTACATATCACATAAGAGGAATAAAACAATTTTCTAGAAAAGTCAACATCTGCTATTTTTCTCAGATCTAGCTGTGGAAGATACTGGAAGGAGGCTGGACCCTGAAGCCAGAGAGCCTAGTTCAAGTCCCTGCCTGGCTACCACTGAATGTGAGAAATACAACCAGTTGCCTAAATGCTCTGAGAATCAATTCTCTCAACCACACAACTCATAGTGGTGGTATGTGGGTGAGGAAGATGAGGCACAATATGCATAAATAATAATGGTACAAATATGCTAAGTTATTTAGGCATGATAATTTTTAATGCAAAATGATGTGGCTACTATAAAACAAAGTTGGTCAATGTTTTGTGAATTTTTTATGTCATTGATAGATTTTCATACACCAACATGCATTTGTTGAAAAAAAGCCACACACTTGTGAAATTATTGATTGAGAATATTGACTTAGTGTGGGGTTGTAGAAGGAAGGGAAACTCTAGTTGGTTTCTGAAGAAATATATTTGACAGACTGTCACTGCCCTCAACCTGTTAAGTTTATTTAAAGTAGGCGATGTAAGAAAATAATTCACTCTTATATAAACAATTAATGTCAATGAATATCTTATATATTAACTATTTATCCAGTAAAGAAGGTTTACAAGCAGAAATAATGAGAGAAGCTTATCTTTCACGCCTAAAATATAAGCCTTATAAAGATTTTTTATGGTTAAAAAGTATGAGTATCAGCTATTTACGGCTGGATTTGTTCACATAATAAGGAAGATGATACCAGTTGCCAACATATTTTCAAAAAATATATACTTAGTATAACAATGTTCATAGGCTTCCAAAAATATATCCAAATGCTACAGCAAAAAATAAAATCCATGATTTTGAAAAGTTGTCACTGCAAGACTTTTCATCCATAAATATTAAAAACAAAACATGACCTAAATTACACAAATGTAAGCTTTTCCTTCAATGCCATGAAAAGTAAATGATAAATGAATGAATAATCCATGATTCTTCATTCCCCAGTTCTGCTAAATAAAATGTGACTCCTTACATAGCGGTGCATTCACTGCATAGATAAGTACCCCCTTTAAGAGCTTCAGGCTGGCCAATCCCAAATTCGATCCCTAAATTACTATCGGGAGAAATGGTGCCTTTACAATATGATTAGCATATACTATATCAGACGAGTGAGAATTTCTCATAAATATGAAACATTTGAGGCTACGGATGTAATTTTATGTCTTGGATGAACATTTTATGAATGCACATGATGTTTTCCTTCTTTGTCTCTACTCTGATTAGTAAGGTCCTTGAGAAGTTACGGGTTTATTGAATCACCTGTTCGCTTCCACGGTCCTGGATGGGTTTGAATGATGTACTCTACTTGGTCTTCCATGCATCTTCAATAGGCTCAAATTCTCCTGGATCTACAGGAGAAATCCTTATCCGCCTCCCTGTAGAATATATTTAAGGGTTTTGGAATAAAAACAACCTCTCTTCCAACTTAGCCCTCTACTGACTAGCTTGTGTAATTTAAGACAATATGTCATTTCTAAGCCTCATTTTATTTTTATGTAAAGTGATTGCACAGTAATTATCTCTCTGAGGATTAATTATGATAGCACGTGTGAACTGTCCTACAAAATATAAACTGTTTTCTTCCTGCTTTTTTGTGTAAAATGTGCTTTAGATGCTGTCTGAGGTGCTGAGAATTTCTAAGAACGTTACTGCTCATGAATCTTATGTGTGATGTACAAAAAGAATGGGTAAAACTCCTCGTATTGTTGTATTGTTTGTATGGCCATGGATTCTTATGGCCCGAGGCGCTCCTGGATCATCCTCTCCTCTCTCTGTTAGATGTGTTCCTCAAGCCAATGTCCCATCCCCAGGTCCTCTCTCTGGGCACCTGCTGGGAGCCACACTGGCCTCTCTGGATGACAGTCACAGCGAGGAAATGGCAGCGTTTGCACAGCTCCTGCCATGAGAAGCAAAACTGGTATCTCCTTCTGCTACTACTGGCTCATGTTGGAAATGAGCCTGCTGGTATTGACCAGGCCTCACAATATTCCAGATCAGACCGATATTCCCCACACAGATACCTCAAAAGGAAAAGCATATTCCTGCCTTTTCAAAAGAGATTTGAGATGAAAACTCTGTGGATGACTGTCAAAAAGCTCTTCCTATGGGCCTTGTAGATCCAAGACTTAGATAATAAAGGGGGTTAAGAACATAAGGGTTACAATTGAGCCTGGCCCCAAGACAAAGAGCCTAATTTAGAGTTAAGGAACAGATAAGGGCGGGAACTTAAGTTAATACTTATACCTTTTCTAACTGGTGATGTATGGCAGTCTCTTCCCTAAGGCCTACGTTCTGCAAACACCCTCCCTTACACTGGCAGCTGGGATGAGGATAGATAAGAGTAGCTAAAACATAATCCAAAAGCAAAGGCTAACACACTTAAGGCCTCCATGGTGTTTACACATTCAGCATCAAGTCAAAAAGAGTTTCCACGAACAACTTATTAACCAGCTCAAAACATTCGTCCTCTTGAGAGCCAGACAGAATGACTCCTAGCCTATCTATATGTGTAACCTATGTCCTAATCTTAGTATTATTAACTTAGAACAAATATGTATGTCATCCTATTTTTCACTAAGAACATCCTGTTATTTCCTTAGTTGTAAGATTTACTCAATCTCACTATGATTGGGGTAATTCTGCAAGAATATTTCCGAAAACCCTGTTCTTGTATACTTTTCAAAGCATCTTATCACAAAGAGTTTTCCATTGTAAAAATTCCTTTTTCATGGAATCTCATGTTATCGTTTGACCTATAAATAAAGACACCAAAACTGACAGTGCAGAGATGCCTGCCTGGTGACCAGAAAGAATCTCGGGGCTCTCTCCCTCTCTCTCACTGACACCGTCCATCCTTCAGGGACCCCCGGATTGGCTGGAGCAGGTCTCCAGCAGGCACCCTCACAGAGGCTTTGCAACTAAGACTTTGTCTTAGTTTGCTTGCAAATGATAATAGACTCTAAATTTCTACTCATACTACTGCAAAATTATCTTTCAAATTCTGGTACTGTATAACCAATGCTCTATTTGACATTTGGACTCAGGTAAGTCACAGGGGGCTCAGTTATATTTTTAGAAGCCTTTCTGTGTCTTTCCTCATCCAGTTTTCCCTCACGCTTCCCCATTTCAGTAAATGGCACTGCCAACTACCAAGTGCATTGGCCAGTAACGTTTCCCCTTTCTTATTTCCTCTGTTTCTGTTAGCAGTCACATCACAACCACCAGCCAAACAGGACAGTTGTCTCCCCATCTCTGCCGGTGCAACTTGAATACAAACAAGCCGGTGTTCTTTCTTGTCTTAAGTATTATGGGAGCTTCCTGTTTCTATTCTTTTTCTATTGCTTCTCTTAACTCTGACATCCCCCAAATTATAAAAGTAAGATTTGGAAAGTGTGAGTTAGATTATGCACATGCCCCTACTCAATTTAATAAAATTCAGGGAATATTACATGAGACACACATATGTGAGTAACTCAGTTCCTGTTCTCCTCTGCAACATCATTTTGTATCATCTATTGACATAATCAGCATCCTTCAGACTGGGGTCTTCAAATAACATGCTCTTTCCAACATTGGTCCTCTGTACCTTACTTCAACTTCATGAGTCTTTCCTACCTTTTGGCTTTATCATAAACATTTCCTTAGAGTCTCTTCTTTAAACTATTTTTTAATGCTGTTCTTTTTTTGAGAGAGAGAGAGAAAAACAGCAAGAGCAAGGGAGAGGTAGAGAGAGAGGGAGACACAGAATCTTAAGGAGGCTCCAGACTCCGAGCTGGTAGTACAGAGCCCGACCTGGGGCTCGAACTCACGAACTGTGAGATCATGACCTGAGCTGAAGTCAGCTGATGAACCAACTGAGCCACCCAGGTGTCCCTTAGAGATACCTTTTATAAACAAGTGAAGGAGCTCTCAACAGATATATAGTAGATTGTTGTTTAGCTTCTTTTTCAACCTTTGTTATTGTCCTTTCATATAAGGCAGAGAAAAGAGAGATCAAAACTTCTAAATTCTGTATATCTAGGTATGTGCATCAGAGAAGTCCTAGTTCATGGATATTTAAGTAGAAGGGAGTTTGAGGCTTTGGGTGGTATCTACAAAAGAAAGGTGTGTCTTCTTTCTGCAGGCTGGAATTAGGATGTGGTAATGTATCATTTTAGAAAATACAGATGAAGTGAATCCCCTTAAGGTTGGTGGTATAACAAGATAAAAATTTGATTGGTGAAAAAGTGTGGTTGGTGCCTACCTAGACTGTTATGTAATAAAGAAACACTTTAAAAATTGTTTTTTTAATAAAACCATTGTTACCTGAATGTGTCTGTTATTGCATTTGGCTCTAAACCTTGCTAATTCAACTGCACTTTTTCTTTTTTGTCTTTGAGCTCTGTTTAATTCTTCCATATCTTATTATTTTGTTTATTTGCTTGTACAGACTATACCATCTTTGATAGACTGGCTGCAAGATAGCAAAAATGGGAGCTCTGGTTGTTTGCTGATTACTGGATACCTAGTTTGGTATTTGGTCCTTTGTTCGTAGTAAGCAGGTTTGCAATACATATTTGTGAATGTACAGATAAACTGGAATGCAAAAAAGTTTGAGTAAATGTTTTGAACCTATTGTTTATATAATTCCTTCATGTTATAATCCCAGCAATCACTGAGGGAAATTCAGTTCTGGAGCAATCGATTGGTCTGGAGACAACTGCAGCTGCGTAACAGAAACTCCCCAAATAATTTCAAAATGCAGCCAAAGTTGAAAATGACTATCATGAAAGTTTCTCAGAAAAACACATTCCCTTATCAAAAATGATAAGGTATTGCCTACTGTGATATTCCGAGATTTCACATGCAACCATCTATCTGATGTTTTGACTAGCTTACTGAACCAATACATGGGCAGCAGGATCAAGAGAAGAAAACAATTAATCTACAGAGATACAATGTCATTCTACTGAGTCCTTTTATAGATGGTAAAGTCAGACATAAAAATAAAGCCTGGGAAATAACTCAGAGGAATAACACAGACCACAGCACTTTACAACTTGATGTAATCTTGGATATGATTGACACTCTGTCAATGTTTTTGTCCTGATCACCTCAACAGCTATCATACTTCTGACTGCATTTGTCTGTTAGTGGCCAGCACATTAAGATACTTATCAGTAACTACACCAAAGAGCTTTTTTGTAAAGACAGCAGTTTAAGACAAGAATTACTGATCATGCAATAGAATGCTCTACATAAATGTTCTTAATTAATAACCAAATACACATACACATAGGCTGCATGACAGACCATATTCTATATGGTTTCATGAATACAGAGATTTGTTGGAAACTCTGGGCAGGTTTGGTTATGTAAATAGCTTCTAACATGAGCCTCCAGATTTTCCCATACTTTCATATATATGATTCAATAAAATGTCAATATTTCTCTGGTTTCAGAGCTAGTTCTCCTTCTATATTGATCTACACAAAATAACTGTATCAGCACTATTAACTAATTGCAAGTCTCTACTATGGGGTTACTTTTTTTTCTACTATTCTGTGAAATATCAGAACCCAATAAGGGTGATCACATCCTAATGTATGTTCTACAGAATTCTTGCTGTAACTGTTTGGAATATTTTCTTCTTCCCTCTGCTTTGCATTAATAAGAATAGTTGAAAGAACAGTTCTATTTTTTTGAGAGAAGAGAATCACCTCTTGTTTGTAAGCTAGCAGAAAAAAATATGGTGAACTGTACAGATCTGGGTGATTATGTCTTCTGTATGTGACACTTGCATATCCTCCTTGCAAGGAAAAACCTAAAATTTCACACTAGCTCTCATTACTGTGTTTGCTTATATGAGTAAGGGAATTACATTATATGTGTTGAATAACTGAACTAGAGGTATTTTGGAATCCTACAATAGTTAAAGGTTAGCAATATTTATTAAATTATATTAGCCCCAAATAGTCATATATATTAATGTTTTATGTTAAAGCTTTACATACTTTAACATGGAGGTGCTTCCAAAAAGTGATTTGGACAATCAAAAAAAAAATCAGAGAGGAAATTTTAAAAAAACATGGAGACAAATGAAAATGAAAACACAATAGTTCCAAGTCTTTGAAATACAGCAAAAGAAAAAAAAAAAAAAAAAAAAAAAAAAAAAAAAAAAAAAAAAAAAAAAAAAAAAAAAAAAAAAAAAAAAACCCTCAAATAAAGAATGTAACTTTATACCTAAAGGATTTAGAAAAACAATAAACCAAACCCCAAAAAACGGTAGTAATAAGGAAATGATAAAGATGAGAGCAGAAATAAATGACTTAGAAAAAATAACAACAAAACAGTAGAACAGATCAATGAAATCAGGAGCTGGTTCTCTGAAGGATCAACAAAATTGATCAAACTTTAGCGAGACTCATAAACAAAAAAGAGAAAGGACTCAAATAAACACAATCAGAAATAATACAACGTATTTTAAGAGAATATTATGAAAACTGATATGACAACAAATTGGATAATCTAGAAGAAATGGATAAATTCCTAGAAACATATAGTTTTATAAAACTGAATCAGAAAGAAATAGAAAATTTAAAGACTGATTACCAGCAATGAAATTGAATCAGTGATCAAAAAACTCCCAATAAACAAAAGTCCAGGACGAGACAGCTTTATAGGAAAATTCTACCAAACATTTAAAGAGTTACTATATATTCTTCTCAAACTATTTCAAAAATAGAAGAGGAAAGAGAGATTCAAAATTCATTCTTTGAGGCCAGCATTACCTTGACACCAAAACCGTATAAAAACACTACAATAAAAGAGAGAGCTATGGGCCAATATATCTAACAAGCATAGTTGCAAAATTTCTCAAGAAAATATCAGCCAATCAAAGCAACAACACATTTAAAAAATCATTCACCATAATCAAGTGGGATTTTTCCTAGGATACAAGGGTGGGTCAATATTTGCAAATCAATCAGCGTGATACATCACATCAACAAAAGAAAGGATAAGAACCATATGATTATCTCAATAGATGCATAAAAAGCATTCGACAAAGTACAAAGTACTATATCCACTTCTCATGAAACCCTCAACAAAGTAGGTTTAGAGGGAACATACTTCAAAGTAATGAAAGCTATATATGAAAAGCCCACAGCTCACATCATAATGGTGAAAAACTGAGAACTTTTCCCTGAGGCTTAGGAACAGAACAAGGGTGTCCACTCTCACCGTTTTTATTCAACATAGTATTGGAAGTCCTAACTACAGTAATCAGACAAGAAAAAGAAATAAAAGCCATCCAAATCAGTAAGGAAGAAGTAAAATTGTCACAATTTGCATCCTTTTTACCGGGAAAAAAATGATACCATCTTTGTACATACAATCAAAAGTTGATTCTTATACATGTTTATAGTCTACGAAAAGTGTATAATATACATGTACATATATTCTATATTTATAAAATATGTACATATGTGCATATATAAATACAAATTAGTACCTTTTATAAAAAGCTATTTTTAGTTTTTTAAAGATTGCTTTTAAGTAATTACTACACCCAATGTGGGACTCAAACTCACAACCTCAAGGGGCGCCTGGGTGGCTCAGTTGGGTAAGTGGCTGACTTCAGCTCAGGTCATGATCTCTCAGCCTGTGAGTTCGACCCCCACGTTGGGCTCTATGTTGACAGCTCAGAGCCTGCTTCAAATTCTGTGTCTCCCTCTCCCTCTGCCCACTCCTCACCACCACTCGCACTCTGTCTCTCTCTTCCAAAAATAAATAAACATTAAAAATTTTTAAAAACTTCACAACCTTGATTTCAAGAGTCTCATGCTCCACTGACTGAACCAACCAAGTGCCCCTTTAAAAAGTTTTTTGAATGTTTAATTGGCCTCAAAATGATAAGAATCTTGGACAACTTTAAACACACAACAAATAAAAATTTGATATTTATAGTATTATAATTATATTTGCATATGATGTATACATAATTAAAATATATTGAATACATACTATACCATATATTCTAATACATTCATGAAGTGATTGATATCATGAAATAAATATGTAGGGATTTACAATTCTAAATTCATTGAGTTTATTCCATTTCATTAATTCTTGTAAGATAATGTTCAGAAACTTAGAGTCACACTGATGAACCAAACCCAAGCATTACTTTTGTACATTTAAAGCATAAAGTATATAGACTTAATCTAAGTACATCAGGTCCTCAATTAAATGCACTGCTATTGTTACATCTCAAGCAAAAGAATTCTCAATTGTCAATTTATTGGGGATGCGAAACATGACTCCGTATAATGCTAGACACAAAAGAGATATACACATTCTTATTGATTTTATGGACACTGTATGTATCTACTGAACTATAATTTTGTCAGAGTCAATGAAACTATTTACTGTGTTGAGTTTGAGGGTGAGAAGTCAAGGGAAGTTCATGGGTCTTTCAAGAGTAAGTTTTACTAAAAACTCACCATGCAACCAAATATACACATGAAAACAAATATTTAGATTGGGACAGTGTGCCTTGGTAGTACTGGCTCAGGCAATAGGGTATAGAGATGACTTCACCTCTGGTAAACCTTTTTTTTTCAGCACTCTGCAGACTAATTATCACATATATTTTGAAAGAAATTCCCATGGCCCTCCTTAAAATATTTCTGGATTTTCAAAAGTGAAGCATTTGTGAAGGTTCTCACCTCTCAAGATGTCTAATTAGCTCTCCTTGTGCATTGAGACCCACAAGTTTCTTTCAAGATTCAAAGCTAAAGTTAGAAACTTAATTTCAAATGATATCAAAACTTGGTTTGATAGCACTTTGATTTTTCATATAAAATGAAATGCTTGAGACACTGTAGGCAAATTACCATGTTAAATTATAGGCATCTGTCAATGTTTCAGCCTTTTAAAAACATTTTTGCAAGTTATTAAAATTATAACAGATAACTGAGTTTTCATTTTCATATAAGTATGAAAAGAATGAAATTAGAACCTTATGTTAACTATTAAAGACAATAAATGATCTTTGTTTCTCGGTCACATATATATTATTGGGTATTCTATACCAAATGATCTGTCTATATTTATTACTTACAACATTCTTAGCAGTATATATATGAAAGGAATACATATACATCAAAGTTGAAACTATAAAGAGAGACATGGCTCAAAAAATCATCTCTAATTATGTTTTGGGACCCAACCTGTTCTAGAAGAATCTTGTTCCTGTACCTATTAGAATTTATGCATGTCAATATAATATCCTTAATACATTCATAGGTTCCTATACTTTCAGAAAAAATTGCTTAAGATATAGATATACAAAGAATTCTTCTTTGTTTGTCTGAGATTCTAACTTATCTGGCATCCTGTAATCTTATTTGTTAAATCTGACAGCTCTATGACAGAAAAACTTTAGAAGTAACCTAACTATTCATCAGTGGAATAATTATATAACACAACACATGTCAGGCACCATTCCAAGTAGTTTCCAAATTTCTCTGATAAATTTCTTCCACTTCCAGTTCTATTTTGGTTTCTGGTTTTTGGGGTGATCCAAACAAACACAGAAAGTCTGTTGATACTGGTGGTCCAGAATGTTGGTGGTGAAAGATTTGATGTTAATGACCCCTCTCAAGCTATGAGTTTATTATGACTGCATACCCAAGACTTGGAAATCTTGACATCTTGTCTTCAAAGCTAGCTATATATTTTTTTATCTTTTTCCCCCAGTGATAATGATTTCTCCATTAGGGAAATAAATTGGATTTAACAGGGCATATTTTCACATGCCCTGGGAATTCTTCCATTGATTTATACATAATATATTTCTTAAGACTTGGGTCATGAGATATTATACATGTCATCACTGCCAATTATCTTGGATGTAAAATACGAAGTAGGAAGGCAGAATGCCTCACCTCTGTGAGCATTCATTTTGAGCTTTCAAAAGAAGCAACCAGGTTTTCTTCACTCAGCTTGGGTATCAATAGATTTCTAACACTAGGGGGCAGTAGGGTGGTGTTCTCCATTCCTAAACAGACCTTGAAATAATTCCAATAAAGAGATTTCACCAGCAGATGGCCAAGAAAGTTATTCTGATGGGATTTAGTTTAATTATTATTTGATGCTATCTGGTGTTTAAAAACTTTTCTAAAAAGTTTGAAAAATTAAAACTACTCTCCTGAATGATTATGTCAGTTGGAATTATGGAGTTTCACTTGTTAATTTAAAAAATAATTTATTGGGGTCCCTGGATGGCTCAGTCGGTTAAGCGTCTGACTCTTCGTTTAAGCTCAGGTCATGATCTCATGGTTTCATGGGTTTGAGGCCCCCATAGGGCTCTGTGCTGCCAGGTTGGGATTCTTTCTTTCCCTCTCTAGCTGCCCTTCCCCCACTTGTGCTATCTCTGTCTCTCTCTCTCTCAAAAAAAAAAAACACAACTTTTTTAAAAATAGAAAATAATTTATTAATTGTTTTCACAACTTGAAGGAGGGGAATTTTCTTTGATTTTTGATCAAGAAGTAACATAAGGCATGTGTTTACTTTCAAGAAATCATCTTTTTCATTATGAATTATAAATGTCAATTATATGATGTTCTAAAAAAGGCAACATTATTGTGATAGAGAAGAGATCTGGTTTTCAGAGGATATAAGTGGAGGGAGAAGGAACTTTGCGGATAATAAAACTGCCCTGTATTCTGACTGTGATGGTGAATACAAACTATACATTTGTAAACACCTGGAAAATTTACACTAGAAAGAATATATATCACTGTAAACATGTTAAAAAATAAGTAGATGTGTAATACTGTTTATTACCTGGCCGCTGTACTTTTTAATACTTATTGAAATATTACTACAAAATCATTGAAGAATTTATTACAATGCAATTGCAGTTGTTAGGTAACCTTTTTGCAAAAAAAAAACACCAGAATTTCATACTCAAGATACAAGATATAATAGAGCAATATAAAAGAATTAAGCCATTATTTGTATAAGAAGGGATTATTAAAAAGCAAAAAAAAAAAAAGGCAATTCCAGATATTCTGGAAATGGAGATATAATATTTGAAAAAAAATTAATGCTTATTTACCTTTTTGAGAGAGTGAGAGAAATAGAGTGTGCATGGGGGAGGAGCAGAATGAGAATGAGGCAGAATCTGAAGCAGGCTACAAGCTCCATGCTCCTGCACAGAGCCCAGCTCAGGGCTCAAATCCATGGACTGTGAAATCATGACCTGAGCCAAAGTGGGAGGCTTAACTGACTGAGTCACCAGGTGCCCCAAAGATAAGAATACTTAAAATAAGAAATAAGGGCCTACACTATAGTCACTGTATACTGAAATATTACTATTAAATTATTGAAATTACTGACATTTGAGTCCCTTTCTCATGGTAACACATTATGTAACAATTATTTTTAAAAAAATAATTTGTCTTGGTAAGCTTGTAAACTTGGTCAGAGATCATAGCAAATTTATTCCCTAGGAATGACACAAAGTCATGAGTAAGTGTAATCACTGTGGAAAGTAATTCTTGGTGAATATGTAGTCATTTATAAAAGTATAAAATGTATTGGAACACCTGGATGGCTCAGTCAATCAGGTGTCTAACTTGATTTCAGATCAGGTCATGGTCTTGGTGGTTCATGAGATCAAGCAAAGCGTTGGGCTCTGTGATGACTGCACAGAGTCTGCTTGGGATTCTTTCTATCTCCTTCTCTCTATCCCTCTCTCCTGATCTCTCTCTCTCTAAATAAATAAATAAACTTAAAAATTTAAAGAATAAAGCATTTAAAAAAGTCCACAGTCATGTGATATAGAAGACAAAAACATAGGATATTTCATGACCCCCAAAATAAGACATAATAGAGTAATACAGAAGGAGTCTGAAATAGTTTAAACATCTATTTGTGAAACAAAATATGAATAGTAAAAGTAGGAAAACTTGAAAAATAGTCATACAAAAATCTTGAATATGAAAATGTAATATTTGAAATATATATTTCATATGACTGAATATTAAAGAATAAACACAGTTGAATAGACAATCAATGGATTGGAAGACTGATATGAAGAAATCACTCAATGAATCATTAAAATATAAAGAGAAAAAATAAGAGGGATTGAGTAAATTGTAGACTGAGAAGTTACAAAACATTTTTTAAAATAAATGATTCGGAAAATATGAATGTGTGCTCCTCATTGGGGCCATTAGAAACTATTCTAGAGACTGTTAAGACTTGTTATTATTGACTTTACTAGTTTTATTTCCTGCTATGGTTGCATATTTTGTATCAGAATAAGCTCTAACAAAGTAAGAAAGCAAACTGAGTGTGCTTAGATTTATAGAACTCCCAATCAAGTAGGGCTTGAGGAGTTATGATCCTGGAATACATTGGAGAGGTGAGCCCCAAATTAAGCTTTCAATTGCAATTTGAGACATTTATGGATTCTTAAGCAGTGACTGAAAGACAGAAACTGAACCAAGTTCTTGAGAGTATCATGTGTTTGGGAAGAAAAATTAGGGGGCTTAGGGCAGGCAAGGAAGAAGGTCTCTGGTGAACATGCCAGACTTTCAGTTGGGAATTTTGTAGCTTTACCACAAAAGAGAAAGAAACCAAAAATGGAAACAACTTCACAGATACCAAATCTCAGCTACCAGTCAGCTCAATCTCTCATCAAATTAAAGTAGCCTGTCACAGCACTAATTGCTTGCCAGAAGAAAAATGATTCCACTTTATATAATGGTAATATCACTTATGCCTTTAGTTTTCTTGAACTATGTTTTATTCTGAGATATTTGTAGATTTATATTCTGTTGTTAAGAAATAAAAGAGAGATGCCATGTACTTTTTACTCACTTTTTCCAAAGACAGCATCTTGCAAAACTACTATATCACAACCACAACATTTCCATCGCAAGGATCTCTTATGTGCCCTGTAACATCCACATATTCTTCCTGTTCCTACCTGCAACTTAACCCCAACAACTATATTCTGTTTTACATTTCTGTAATTTTATTACTCCCAAAATGTTATATAAATGAAATCATACAATAGATAACTTTTGAGATTGACTTTTTTCACTTGGCATATTCTTTGGTGATTCATGCAAATTGCTGCACATATCAATAGTTTTTCATTTTTGGTGCTTGGTATTATTCCAAACTATGGATGTACCATTGTTTATACAGCCATTGACACATTAAATAATATCTGCTTTGTTTCTAGATTTTTGCTATTATGAATAAAACAGCTATACACATTCATGTATAGATTTTTGCATTAATCTAAGTTTTAAATTATATGGTAAAATGCCCAAGAGTTTATCCAATTGTTGGATAAACCAACTCAGTTGTTGAACCAACTGAGCCATGCAGGCACCCCACAAAAGACATTCTTATATGAATCCCTTTCATTTTATAAAATGTATTTAGCCATTCTTTAGAGTAGGTGTCCTTTCCACAATTTCTGTTTGTTTTCATCTAGAAATGTCTTGACTTCCCTTCATTCTTTTTTAAATTGAACTTTAATTGACATACAATATTGTATAAGTTTAAGGAATACAACATGTTGTTTGGAACCTTTATATATTGCAGTATGATTACAACTGCATTATCAGCTAACAACTCTAACACATCACATAATTATCATTTTTATGGGGGAGAAATTAAGATCTACTTCTTAGCATCTTTGAAGTTTATAATACAGTATTGTTACTTATGACTACTATGCTGTGCATTTTATTTCTAGGACTGATTTATCCACTGGCTGGAAGTTTATACCCTTAAAATACGCCTCCCCAGTTCCACCACCCTGTATCCATGGTAATCATTATTCTACTCTGTTTTTATGAGTTCAGCTTGTTTAAGGTTCCACATGTAAATTATATCATAATATAGTACTATTCTTTCTCTGTCAGACTTACCTCCCATATACAAAGCCATCAAGGTCCATCCATCTACTTCTGGGTATATATCAAATGGAAATGAAAACAGGGTATGAAGGAGATATCTGCACTCCCATATTTGTTGCAGCGTTATTCACAATATCACACAATGTGGAAAAACCTAGAGTGCATCAATGGAAGAATGGATAAATATATATATATATAATATATTATATATAATATAATTATACATTATATAATATATATATTATATATAAATATATATATTATTCAGCCATGAGAAAGAAAAAGATCTTGCCATTTCACCTTCATATTTGAAGGATATTTTCTGTGGGAATAAGTGTCTGGGTTAACAGTTCTTTTATAACAGACCCTGGAAAAATATCCTGATATAATTCATATTTCTGGTGTCCATGGTTTCTCATGAGATATCTCCTGTCTTTTGAATTGTTTTCCCCCAATGGGGAAGATGGTGTGTGTGTGTGTGTGTGTGTGTGTGTGTGTGTGTGTGTCTTGCTGTGTCTTCCATATTTTCTGAATTTTAATTTTCAAACATTTGACTATGATTTGTCTTGGTGTAAATTTATTTGAGTTTATTCTGATTGGGGTATGCTCAACTTCTTGAGACTGTTGTTTTATGGTTTCTGCAAACCTTCAAAACCTGGCAAGTTTTCAGTCGTCATTTACTTGAGTACTTTTCAATCCTTCCCTCTCTTTTTCTTCTGTCATGACTCTAAGACCATCAGTGACAGTGTTTGCTTATTTTGTTTGGTTTTTGTCCCCTGGTGCGCTGTGGCTCTGTTCATTTTCTCCTCCAGTTTATTTTCTCTCTGTTCAGGTTGGATAATTTCTTTTGATCCTTCTTCAAATTTACTGATTCTTTCCTCCATCCCCACCATTTTTTTTACATTTATTTATTTATGAGAGACAGCCTAAGACAGAGTATAAGAGGGGGAGGGGCAGAGAGAGAAGCAGACACAGAATCCGAAACAGGTTCTAGGCTCTGAGCAAACATTCAGCACAGAGCCTGACGCATGGCTCGAATCCACAACCATGAGATCATGACCTGAGCCAAAGTTGGATGTTCAACCGACTGAGCCACTCAGGCGCCCCCTCCCCCACCATTTTCTTGTTGAACTCATTCACTGAGGTGTTCTTTATTTGTTTCCTTCATTTTGCAGTTCTAAAGTTTCCATTTGATTGTTCTTTAAAATATTCCATTTATTTGCTAATGCTTTTCTGTTTCTTTGCTGAGACTTTAAATTATTTCATTTTTTTCAGATGTGTTTGCAATTGTTCATTGAAACATTTTTATGATGGCTGCTTTAAAATCTTTCTTTGATAATCCTAACCTCTGCCATTTCAGTGTTGGTATGTATTGACTGTCTGTACTCATTTACTGTGTTACCTCCCTGGTTTTTAGTATGACAAATGGTTTTTAGTTGAGATCTGGACATTTGGAGGATAATGTTATGAGATTCAGGATATTATTAAGGCTTCTAGATTTCCTGGCTTTTCCTGGCTCTGCTCCAGGGAATAGATTAAGGTTGAATTAGACACCTCGGTTCTCCACTCAGCTCAAGTCTACATCTTGAGGGGGATTGCTAATTGCAGCTAGGAAGGCATGAGAAGACTGACTCCCCACTCACCCCCCACTGATACCTCCCTAGTTTGGAAGGGTAGATATACATCATTATTGCTCCATACTGGTGGACTACAGTAAAACTTGAACTTCTGCTAGGTCTCCCTGTACACAAGAAGGGGAAAGGATGTCTTGTTACTGTCAAGTGAGAATGGAAATCCAGGATCCCTATGTGGTTTGCATTAACACCACTCTGGGCCTAGTGACCACCTGGTGAGAACAAAAGTCCTGTCTCCCTGTAAACTTTAATCTAGAACACTCTGCCTCTAGAGGGGGGAAGTAGGATCCATTCTTGGCATATGCTGGTTTAGATATAACTACACTTGTTTTGCTAAGATGAGTTTGTTATGTTTAAAATTTCTCAAGTGCCTGGGTGGCTCAGGTGGTAAAGTGTCTAACTCTTGATAGCTGCTAAGGTCGTGATCTCGAGGGTGTGAGATTGAGCCCCACTTTAGGCTCAGCACTGAGCATGGAGCTTGCTTGGGATTCTCTCTCTCTCTCCCCCTCTCTCAAAGTAAACAAATAAAAAATTTAAAAACATTAAATAAAGTTCTCTATTTTGCTAGTTGACCTATTTCTTGGTTCTTTGGTTAGAACCAGGTCTCTTTTTGGGGCTTCTTTGTGTTTGTCCATTGGCATCTCCATGTTCCCAGCTTTTTCCACTCCAACTCTGGGATTTATAAAGCAAATAGTAAATCCAGGGAACTAACTACTCTGCCACTTCCTGGATGCTGAGGTCCCTAGCCAAACTTCTTTCTTCTCACCCCTTTGAGAATTTTCCAGTATTTATTTTATATATAATGCTCAAGGCTTTGTTTGTATTTGGATGAATGAGCAATATACATCTTTTTAACCTCCCTGAAAGTGGAACTCTCCTACACTTTCATTTTATACCAAAAGTCCAACATATAGTAAAAAATTATCAGGCATATTAGGAAACAGAAACAATTTATCCAAGACTAAACAAAGGCAACAGAAAGAATCTTTCAGGAGTTATCATATAAATATATATTTGGAAACTGGAGTCATCATATACAGATTTTTAACATAATTGTGAAGCAAATATTATAAGCAAAAGTAAACACAGTATGGATGGAGAATACAGCAAAAATTTATATCGATGAAAAGATGGAAATACAGGACCTGAAAAAACTGATATTTTAAAAATAAAAAGAAATGAAATTAATATAAAATAATTGAGATATCACAGAACCCCAAATATTTGAAGGAATAATACAAAATATCAACATTTAGGAAGATGAAAGAAGCTAAAAAAAGGACAGAAAAAGATCATAAAAAGTGACATTAAGACTGATACAAACATACATACTCATGCACACATACATATTGGCAGTTAAGATATACCAGGAATCACTATATGTGAAAAATTGATTTGGAGAAGTGGGAAATTTTGTAGAATATTACAATTAAAAATTACTCAAGTTACCCAGATTAAAGACTGAACATGATTACACCACTAATCATTACACAAATTTGATGGCTACTCAAGTCTTATCACTTTCAAAGCACATGATCTAGAAAATCTACAGGCATGTTTAACTGAAACCTCAAAAAACACATTGATGACATATCATCAAAAAAACCTCTTCTAGAAATTATAAAAATTAGCAATTCTCCCTAAGTCATTTACTAAAACTAGTATAATGTCAAATATTAAAACTATATAATTTAAATTCAATTCAAATAAAAATTATAAGGTAACATCATTTTTGTTTACATACATAAAAATTCTAAATAAGATATAAGCAAACCAAATAAGATATTTTTAAAACAAAATTTCATGACTATTATGGTTTATATTAACCTTACATTTATGCTTTAATTTTAGAGAAACACGACATTGCTGGACTAAAGGAGTAAAGACAAATGATCATTTCTGTAGACCCATAAAAAAAAAGAGGGCATTTCAGAATGAAACTTCATTAAAAGGATAAATGGTGTCTCTCAAAATCTGACAGCAAACAATGTACCTTATGGACATGTCATAAAAATTAACCAAATCTTGGAAATAAAGCAAAAGAATGGCTAAAAGTCCCTTCCATTCCATTGGCTGATACTAGGGTTATTTTAATATCAAGAAGAATAGATCTGTATTGGACTTAGCTATTTACTTGTTAATTAGAGCCCAGACACTGTGATATTACATGGTCAGTTGCAGGTTACTATCTATAAAAAAGATAAGCCTAAAGGTTACATGTTTTGTATGTCGGACCTTAACCCATTTTGTCTCTATTTGAAAATTCATTTTAGCCTTCCTTGATCTATTTACCATTTGACAAGTTTTCTCTAATGAACTGAAAATTTTTTGACATATATTCATTTACGTTTTTATGAGAGTTATGTTTTTAATTTTGAAATTTATACTCCATCAGCGCTTAAAAACCTTAGAGACATTTACATTAAAGTAGGGAATAATGCATGCTCACTACCTTCACCACTATTATACAAGATTGAACTGTAAGTTTGCCATTCAACTTATTTATGAAGAAATATTTATTAGAAAATAAACAGAAATAAAAAACTGGAAAAGAAGACATAGAAGTGTTAATGTGGCAATATACTTCCCCTGATATTCTCCTGGTGCACATTAAAAAATACATTAATTTAATGGATATTTATGCCTTCACAATATGCCAGCAACAACCACGTGGTTTCATCCAAAGTGTATTTCTCTCTGAACAGTAGTTCTTAAAAATGGGATAGCTTAGGTGTTTTATAATGTTTTGAAACAAGTGATGATTTAAGTTGACAAATTTCATTTAACGTTTTTAATGAAAATGGACTCATTGTATGCAGAGGCCTTAACATCCCTTAATTCATGCTATGAGTACTTAGTAAACACTATTCGGCACCAGGCACTTACTAGCAAGATAGTGGTCAACTGTAGGTGCTCACCTGGGAACACTGTCCCCAGGATCATTCAGGGGAAGGCTGTCACACTGATTAAGACTTCAAAATGACCTGGAAACCACTACATGTCTCCATGTGTCCTAACAGTTTACTTCCAGCGCTTCTTTTCAAAGAGAGTCATAAAATCACCGACAAAGGACCTCAGACATGAGACCTATGAATCGCGTTTGATCTCTCCCCACCATTTTACTTCTCTACCATCCTGTGGAAGGCTGTCAACTCCAGGCAGGACAAACAACTGGGTTCTCTCAAACAGCTGAACACAGAGACATTGATCTCATACCATTGCTTTACTAAAAAAACAAATAAACAAACAAACAACAACAGGAAAGCAAAGAAGCAGAGAAAATGAACAAATCAACCCAGAACATATCAGTAGGTACAAAAATGTGTACTCTAATAGTAAATCAAAACAGAATTTTCTCGTAGTATATCTACCTTATGCTATTCAAAGTATAGGCCGTGAGTTATTTCTGGCCTTTAAAATGTTTATTAGTGGACAAAACCAGATAGGTATTAAGAGTAAGACTTTAGGAAATTAGGAGTAAGATTTTAGCAATTGTATGGTAATTTGCATTACCACGACGATTTGTTTTACTTTACAAAAGTTTGCTGCTGAATAGGTAAGAAAAGATTAAAGAAAAGAAACAGTATTTCACCAAAAATATCTGAAAGTGCTTCATCTAACTTCTAAATTAAGACAGAATATGGAACACCTGCATCACTCAGTCAGTTAAGCATCCACTTCTTGATTTTGGCCCAGGTCATGATCTCAGGTTTCATGAGATAGAGCTATGTGTTGGTCTCTGCATTGACAGTGGGGAGCCTGCTTGGGAATCTCTCTCTCCCTCTCTCTCTGTTCCTCCCCTGCTTGGATACATGTACTCTTTCCCTCTCTCTCAAAATAAATAAATAAACATTTTTTAAAAGTTAGACTACATTAAAAATTACCAGGTTATTGGTTTAATATGTTTATATAAACTAGCTATTTAATTGTGACTCCTATTCTTTTTTTTTTTTAATATTTTTATTTATTTCTAGGAGAGAGAGAGAGAGAGAGACAGCGTGAGCAGGGGAGGGTCAGAGAGAGAGAGGGAGTCACAGACTGAAACAGGCTCCAGGCTCTGAGCTGGCTGTCAGCACAGAGCCCGACGCGGGGCTCGAACCCACGAACCGCGTGATCATGACCTAAGTGAAAGTCGGACGCTTAACCTACTAAGCCACCCAGGCGGCCCTGTGACTCATATTCTTGCATTGCCTATAGTAATATTAACATCCTTGAGTGTCCTAACTTTGGAAATAGCGAAAAGCGAAATAACCACTAGTAGAGTAAGAATTCCCAAAGTATATTGGAGACAGACTCATAAAATTCTCTAAATTACCTTGCAATTAAATCTATGTACCAAAATTTCAGGTTAGGCAGTATTTTCATTTCCTGTTCTTACATTTGTTACCAAATAATAAAATTTTCCTTTATATTACTTAAATTCATGTACATGGTAACTAGATATTTAGGGTTCAGTGATAGCATATACATTGGATTTATTTATGTATGTATGTATGTATGTAAGGTAGCTCGTGGTTTGAAAACATTTCTGTGAGTTCTCAATATAGTGATCCAATTGTTTTCACTTTTCTAATGAGAAAACCTACAGGAGAAATTGTTAGATTATCTTGATTTGTAAGATAGATTATTTTCCCTGAGACATGAATTGGCACTGGTTGGGAAACAAATTACTTCATGCTTACCCTTTCATAACTGCCAAATAATGGACTTTCTGACCTCTCACAAGAGAATATACATTTAGCCAGTGTTTGTTAGGAATTACTTATGATAATTTCCACCCCTTTTTTTTTGTTTTGTTTTCCATAAGCTTTTATCTTCCCATTATATTCTAACTGGTTTTCCTCTGAATTACTATTGATGCATGAAGCTTGAACGTATTTGTTTCTTCTTAATATTTTGAAAATGAATCCAGCTCTTGCCCTCTGTACCAGGAACAATGATGAAATACAACATCAGTATAGTGCTTTTTATTGCCCCAAAGGAATTTCTTTCCTAATTAAAAATTAAAGGTAGCAATAATATTTAAAGTTTCCTTTTAAGTGAAAATATTTTTCTATATTGGATCTCAGTCATAATGAGTAAATATGGCCATTATCTATTATAAATGAGCTACTTTATAATAATTGAAATAGCAGTAAGATATAGAAGGCTAAGTTCATGTTATACGGTCTCAGAAGATTCAAGTTTTACATGCAAGAGATTTTTTTTGTTTGATTTGGCTTTTACAGGGACATATACTGTGTATCTGTACACTGTATCTGAATTAATCAAGAAATGTTTATAGCATCCATTGCATTCACCATGGAGGACATAAGTTATGAAAGGCATCACCTAATATTCATAATTTGTAGAATGAGAAATATTTGTACTCAAATGGGAATGTGTGATGCAGGGAGTCTGTTAGCACTGTGGGTAAAAAATACACGATACCAGTGTTGTAGAAGAGAGAAACCAAGGTGGGGATGGTTAGGGAGCACTTAGTAGAGGACAAGGCTTTGTTGAAACAGTACAAATTTATAAAGTAAAGGATTTTTAGTCACATGAAACCTTTGGTCCAACTGCATCAAAAAAGGGGAATGTCTAACTTACAATGGTAACAGCGAACAGCCTTGGTGGTGTGTGTGCAGATTAGGGGTGCCCAAAGCGTCTTATTTTTCATTCAATCATCCATGTTGCCTCAATAGACTCATTATACCTCTGAAATTTTTTAAAAATTACAAATAAAAATAAATTGCTATATGGCAATAAAAACCATCGAATTTACTCCTGCCAATTACCAATTTGACTTCCAATTTGTATTGGTAAAATTGGTCAGGTTATTTATTTTATTTTTTTAATGTTTTATTTATTTCTGAGAGGGAGAGAGAGAGAGGGAGAGAGAGGGAGAGAGAGAATGACAGCATGAGCAGGGGAGGGTCAGAGAGAGAGGGAGACACAGAATCTGAAAGAGGCTCCAGGCTCTGAGCTAGATGTCAGCACAGAGCCCGATGCAGGGCTCAAGCCCACGAACCATGAGATCATGACCTGAGCTGAAGTTGGATGCTTAATCGACTGAGCCACCCAGGTGCCCCAAAATTGGTCAGGTTATTAAAAGCAACTGTAATTGATTGTTTATTAGAAGCTTGCAGAAAAAATTATTTGACCTTCACTAAGTGTATTGCTTTGATGTTGTAATATCTATTATGTTCTTTCCTTCTTGTTCCACGTTTTTTATAAGGGGGAATGTGGCTGGTCTGGTTGCATGAATGGACATAGACCCTCAGAATAACTTTTTCATCCTTTTGAAAAATGTTAAGTATTTTTGACACAGGGTGATGTCATAGTGACAAAGTCCATAGAAAGATTATTCTGGGGTTGAGGGAAATTGTTAAAGAAAAGGCTGACAGGAACATCTTTGAACATACTCAGAAATTCTCTCCTGTGTTTTACTGACCCTGAGTATCCTGGTTTTACTGAAAAGTAATGCTCTGTGGAAAACAGGTTTTAGAAAATGCATTAATATCTGTCATTAGATTGTAGGCCACCAATGGGAAATATATTACCCATCTAGAATAATGACATACAATTTTCCACATCTAAAAAGATAAATTAGTTAATAACTTTGTATGCATTTTTACACTTTGGTAAATAGTTTTGGCTGAAGTTTTATCATTTTGAAGTGATTGGAAGTGTACAGCACAACAATCTTGCTCATAAATTGTACAAAAAAATAACATCCAGATGAAGATGGCTCAGAGTATCTACTTATATTAACAAAACTGAAGTCCTCAGATCTCATGGTTTTTATGTTAGGTTTAAAAAATATGAACATATAAAAATATTGGTTTGAAATCTTCCCCCAAATAAAACCAGGTAACAAAATCACCAGTTTTTAAATATGTGAGATATATTGAGACATGCACATGCATAGTATTTGAAAAATAGCCCTGCCTCTCAACGTCTCCCATTTGGGTTTTCTATGTAGCATGCAATGAACTGAGCCAATCTTCTATAGTGTTGGCACTTTCACCGAAATGAGCTGTTATTTGCTTTAAAATTACAATTTACGTTTCCACTTCCTACCTTGAAAATCATCTCATTTAGCATGGACTTAGTTATTTTCTGTATTTTTTCCTAACTATAAATATCTATGGGATAATGCCATATAGCTCCTGTCTAAGTGTTAAAACTAGTAATGTTCAAATGCTTAATACTTTTCTATATGTTGTATCATGCTTAGCTTAATTATTAAAGAACTCAGCCTTGCAATTCTGCCTCGGGTTCTATTTATGAGCTGTTCTGTGGAGATACATTGTTGTTAATAGAATTGTAGCATGTATGGACTTGATTATGTGTCATCTGTTGAATATTAAATTCCTGCTTGACAATGCTGGCATTTTGAAAAATTTTTTTGTAATTTTTTATCATGTATTTTTGAGAGAGGGAGAGATGGAGTGTGAGTGGGGGAGGGACACAGAGAGAGAGATACACAGAACCCAAACCAGCTCTAGGCTCTGAGGCATCACCGCACAGCCAGAAGCCTGGCTTGAACTCACAAGCTGTGAGATCATGACCTGAGCTGAAGTCGGATGCTTAACTGACTGAGCCACCCATGCGGCCCACAATGCCGGCATTTTGAATGGCTTCAGGCCACATGTTTCTACAGAAATGAAGTTCTATGTTCTCAGCTTGCAACTCTGATAGGCAATAGAATCTAATACTGAGCACCACACATAAGTTTTATGTAAATATTGTAAATATTCCAATAATCAAATTAATGAAGGTAAGTGTATGGAAAAGGCACAAACTTTCGTTTGTCTTTGGAAATCATTAAATGGCTTTTGGCAACAGATTTGCTTAACACACAATTTTTGGTAATATTTAACATATCTTACATTTCCTCTCTTTATTCACTTGAAATTCTCTAACTAGAGTTCTAAGAGGCTAAAAGAATCCAAACTTGGATTCCAATTTTGCTACAGATAATGGGAAGGGGAAAATGTATATATGAGTAATTAAAATGAGGATTTACTCTTTCTGAACATAACATGGATTTGCCAGAGATTCATCTTCTAGCTTCATAGAAAAACCAAGAATTCTTCTTGAATTCTCATCCAGTCCTCAGCCTTGCATCTTTCTTGATTTTTTCTCCCTGAAAAATCATTCAATAATTTTAATATTTAATATTACATTTGAGAATGATCACACTGGAATTCTACTCGCTCGTGGGCAAGGTATCAGAGTGAGTCTTTCATTTCTCCAAAGAGCAGTTCCTGCAATTTCTGCTGTTAGAAATTTGGTTCCCCTGAAAGCTATCATTTTGTGTTGTGCTAATGTTTTAGAAATAACAACCTTTTAAGTGTAGTCTTCTTTACTTCCGGACTCCAGAGCATTTATTTGTCAGGGGCATGACTCCAATTCAATTAATAGAATTGTGGTTCTTATGTTTTTAGGAATCATAATAATATTTCTTTTAATGTTTATAGCTTTAATCTTATTTTGCAATATTTTAGAGTCATTTTGGCTTATAACAAAGTTAGAGGAAAATAAACAAGGGCCTGATGACCTTGGTGCAATTCTGGTCTCTTCTACTCATTAACTGTATAAGAAAAGCCATTTGGTTTCTCAAAGAGAATGTTGACCTGTTTATGAAATGAGACTAAAACGACCTTGACCATCTCCAATGACTGTAAACTGGGTCACAATATATGACAATGCGTGCACAATTCTGCATAAACCTGTAAGCTACATTGCAAATTTAAGATAATTTTGGTTCCAGTGAGTATATATGAAGTATACAAGACCCAAGAGAAAAGAATTAGAATTAAAATCATAGTTTCCGCCTTAAAGCAATGTGTCTGTTAGAATTTATTAATCACATAATGAAATCTTTATTCTTTTCTAGATGCTTTAGATAATTAAATAAACACAGATTCATGCACACACATACAAATGCACACACATGTATGCCATGAAGCAATTTACAGTCCCGTTCCAGGTGAAAGATTAATGCTCACACAGCGTCTGTACAAAGTCCTATATAGTTCAATATTAATTTGTATGGCATACCAGACTATATGTGCTATAAAGCTTCAAGGAAGAGGACATTTCTGTGGGTAGAAGAGTGTCACAGGCAATGTCATAGAAATCTATTTAGGTTTGCAGTTGTCCAAACTCTTCCTCTCAAGGTTATTCTTGCCTGGAACATCCCTCTGCCTAAAATACTCTCTCTTAAGTGGACCCCATGACTCACTTACTCAAATTATTCAGATCTCTGTTCATGTCTTCTGTGAATAGTCCTTCACAACCACCCTACTCAAATAGCTGCCTTGTCCTGTCACAACTCATGCTCTGACCATCATCCCTTCCACTGATTTCATAGCTCTTACCATCTGCTATGTAGCTATGCAAGCATCTGAGGTAGGTGCTATGATTTGTAGGTGAAGGTACTGACAAATAGAGGGTTTTGATAAATGTCCCAAGGTGACACATTTGATGGTGGAGCAAAGATCTGGGCCCTTTTAAACACATTCCAGAGTTTTGTTATATAACCACCTTTTGTGGCTAATGTCAACGGGCATGTAGGCTCCACATAACCTACTTTCATCCACAATTACACCTTTCTAATACATGCTACATTTAAGTGAGAAAAATCACTTCTGAGCTAATAATTGTAATTCTTTAAAACTCGTGTGTGGGGAAAAATCTCAAGGTTTTTAATCTCATTCTTCAACATTTTCTGAACCCCCATATATTGAACTGCTCAAGTCCATTATTTACGAGTTAGTGGAAAAATACAGTGGTTGAAAGGGTAGATTGTGGAGCCAGAAGACAGGGTATAAAGTTCAGATGCTCTTAGGCTGAGCACTTTGGGAAACTCACTGACTCTCTGGGCCTGAATTTCACTTGTAAGAAACTGTCTCAACTCTACTGGACTGTTGTGAGGATACAACAAGTTTATACTTGTAAGTACTTGCAACAGTTTGGTTGTGCAAAAGCATCATATTGGTGTAATGATATGATGCATTGCTTTGTACCATCTGTATGGAGGTATTTCTTAAATTGTTTTTACTTTAGAATGATTTCAGATTTACATAAAAGTGGCAAAGATATAAAAGTGATTTTCTGTTTCCCATCACTCAGCTTTTCTTAGTGGTAATGTCTCATATAATTATGGTCCTTAGAAACTAAATTAGTGGTTGTGAGAGGCTGGGGGATATATGAGGGTTTAGGAAATTAATAACTAAAGCATTTAAGGTGTTTTCTTGAGATGATGAAATTGTTCTAATATTGACTGTGGTAATATTTGCACACATCTGTGAATATACCTAAAAAATTAATTATAGGGGTGCCTTTGTGGCTCTGTCAGTTAAGGATCTGACTCTTGATTTCATCTCAGGTCATGATCTCATGGTTCGTGAGTTTGAGCCCCACATTGAGTGCCATGTTGACAGTACAGAGCCTGTTTGGGATTCCCTTTACCTCTCTCTCAGCCCCTCTCCTCCCTAATAAATAAATAAACATTAAAAAATTAATATAACTTTAATGGGTGAATTATATCTCAATAACACTTTAAAAATAAGTTAGTTTCTCCAGAAAGGAATTTAAATATTGAGGTATATGATCAGATTAGGTTAAGATGTCTGGAAAAAATATATATATCCATAGTTTAGGAAAATGATCAAGGTAATGTTTCTTAATAGTAGTGACATAGTGTTACAAGAAGAGCACAAGTAAATAGTGAATGTAGATTTTCTGAATCCCAACGGACAGAGAGGTGATGTCCACAAGTGGGTTCACATGCAAGCCACCTGCCGGCCATGGGCTGAAGTTGAGGCGGAAGAAGCGAGGAGGAGGAGGAAGGATTTTTTTGACAGAAAGATTTCATATTAGCAGTGTATTAAAATGAGAAATGGAAAGCCGATCCTCAGGCTAACATCGAGCTATATATATGCAGCTTTGTCAGGTGAAAAAAGACATTAACATTTACTGAGCCTTTACTTTAGTTGGGTGTGGGCTCACAGAAAAGAAAGGTCAAGTAGAGCTATTTTGGGTCCTAGAAAATTGCCATCACAAATTGGCATTAGAAAAAGAAGGAGAACAGGAAATAATAGTTTGAGGTCCTCTTGTAATTAGACATAAACTAGTTAAAATTTACTAGAAGTTAGGGGAAGTATGCTAGGGGGGCCTAGGGATTAGTCAAAGTGGCTTGTTTATAAACCCACTTGAAATATTAGGAACATATTTCTGTAAGAAAACACTTCTAAGTCATACAAAAAAGTCACTTGTTTCTGGTTAGAATTTGTTTTAAATTCCTGAACCCCATTCTAAAGTGTGTGTGTGTGTGTGTGCGTGCATGCACGAGCGTGCACTTGCCCACACCACCAAAAAGCAATTCTCAGACATTAGCTGAGTGTCCTACAATTCAGCTCCATTCTGACCCTCTCTACTCTGAGAAAGTATCCAGTTCTGCAGTTTAAGTGCTCAGTTCTCCAAGACTGCCCTAAGCCCTTCAGATAGACACCACTGGCAAGCCCAGGCTGTTTACCCAGGCTTCTGACTGGCTGGGTACAAATTGGAGGGTCCAAGGACACTTTCCTTGGACTTCAAGTTCCAATCACAGGTGCAGGTTGTGATCTATTCTTTTGACCCACTGGCTATAATCAGAGGTTTCCATGACCTCCTTGCGTTCAATTAATTTGCTTGAGAGGCTCACAGAGCTCTGAAACATTTTCCTTTGTGAATTACTGGTTTCTTATAAAAGGAGATGACAGGGGATACAGATGAACATCAGGATGGAAAGTATGAGGAAAGGGCAAGGAGCCTCCATGCTCAGAGTGGAACTATGCTACTCACCGAGTTCTGAGCACATTGCTTCCTCCACATCTCTACATGCTCACCAACCTGGAAGCTCTCAGAAACCAGTCCTTTTGAGGTTTCACGGAGGCTTCATTACAAGGTATGAATGATTAAGTCAGTGGCCACTGGGGATTGATTCAACCTCCAGCCCCTCTCCCCTCCCAGCTTCAAAGTCCCCTCATTAACATAACAAAACAGCTTTGCACTGGGTTTTGGGAGCTCTGTCGGCAACGGGAGTAAGACCAAATATATATTTCTTATTATACATCACGTATCATATGATCTCATTAGGAAAGTAATATTTCTTAACCAGTTATTTAGCCATATGGTTTATATGTCTATATTGTGTATGCCCATATATTTCTGTACTTTTAAAGTTCTTTTGATGATGATGAATTATCAAAACTATAAAAATAGTTAAGTAATCCTGATAATTTTTGAGTCACACTTTTGCTGGAAGGAATATACCTCGTATGACTAGTGTATCATCTTGTGGAAAATAGAAACATTCGTTGTAGCATAAAATTTGATATAGCCTGGGGCGCCTGGGTGGCTCAGTCAGTTGAGAGTTGGACTTCAGCTCAGGTCATGATCTCAAGGTTTGTGGGTTCAAGCCCTGCCTTGGGCTCTGTGCTGACAGCTAGCTCAGAGCCTGGAGCCTGTTTCAGATTCTGTGTCTCCCTCTCTCTCTGACCCTCCCCTGCTCACGCTGTCTCTCCCTCTCTCAGAAATAAATAAAACATTTAAATTTTTTTTTAAAAATTTGAAATAGCCTTAGAAGAATTGTTTGGATAGATTTTAATCATAATAAAACCGTGCTCCAGCACCTGAAAATGGCCATCACCTGATGGGGGTTTTCATGCAAAAAAGTTTAATATAGAATTTTTCACAAAAAGTGTGTAAGCCAAATCGAGCTTCCAGAAACACTATCACTTCAGTACTTATTTAGTAGGATGCGTTTGAATCTCACAAGGAACAGTTTATTTTTAAAAAAACTTTGAATTTGCCCTCCTGATCTTTAGTGTTTGAGGCAAGATAATTCCTCTTGAGAAAAGTCAAATAACATTAGTATTAGGATTCCTACCCAAGCTCAGTTATGCAGAATATTGCAGAGGAAGTTAGAACAATGGAAAATGCCAGTTTGTTTCATTTTTCATTTACTTTACTATCCCTAGTGACATACATGTAAAACACACACTTACTTTCCATGTGAGGGTTAAGATGATGATATTTGTGATCTGGCATAGTATAAGATATTTTAGGTATTTTACCTTTTGATATCCAAATGATCTTGACTATTTTACTAATTAGCTGGGTGACATAAGACAACTAATTTATTTTTTTTATGTTTATATTTGTTTTTGAGACAGAGACAGACTAAGCATAAATGGGGAAGGGTCAGAGAGAGAGCGAGACACAGAATCCGAAGCAGGCTCCAGGCTCTGAGCTGTTGGCACAGAGCCCAACGCAGGGCTTGAACTCATTAACCTTGAGATCATGACCTGAGCCCAAGTTGGATGCTCAACCCACTGAGCCACCCAGGTGCCCCAATAAGACAACTAATTTAATCTTAAGTACAATTTAGGACTTTCTTTTTATGACTATCGGTTGTGAACATTATAAGATGTATGATAAGGAAAAAACAGAAACTCAGTGGTAAAATTTGAAGAAAGTAATTTAGGCTGGGTAGTTTTCAGGTGGGGTGTAAAGGAGAAAGACACAGACACAAGGTACATAATGATACACTTATGTGAAATATACAGAGCTAAAACTATCTTATTGCTGTGTAAAATTATGTATTTGAAGCCTATGTCCTATAAACAAGAACAAAAGGAGAGCTTGAAATATATGGATTTATTTCTCGGCAAGATTCCTCAGCATGCCTTACAGTAGCTAGCCTATAGCCCTCATTTGGGACAAAGAAACTTCAATCCTATCCCTAATCATCTCTGACCTTAAAAAGGCTCATGTCAAAGTAGAGGGAGGAAGGTGTTTCCCACCCAAAGTTGGATCAAATCACAGTATGACAGTCCAACAATTCAAGTGACAAGTTGTTGAAGCAAAGAATGTAACTTTATCTGAGAAACCCAGCCAGCTGAGATGATGGCAGACCAATGTCCCAAATTCTTACAACCTCAGTGCAGGTGGGGGATTTTAAAGGGGAAAGCAAGGGGGAAATAAGTCTCAAATGTTAAGCAGATAAAATCAAAGGTTAATTATAACTCTTCAGAGGATCTCCTAGACTCTAGTCCTGATTGTCTTTTATGTCTTGAGCAAGACCCTTTGGTCATTTGACTGTCACCTGCTTTTGGTTTGGCCTCAGTTGCATCCTTTACATTTTCTGTAGAGTTTTACACAATATTGATTATTATCTTGGTTACAATTTAAGCTTTAGATTGTGTTTGAGAGTTACAGGCAGGGGTAATAACATCGTTTGCTTTATACTGTAGGTCAGGCATTCTTACATATAGATTATCTTACTTTCAAACAATTCAAGGCTGAAGGAAAAGGTGGGCCTTCAAATTGGCCTGAGCTCTGCAACGAATAGATCATGGGTGCAGCAGTAAGCACCCTTGGGGGCTGTAGCTATAATGAAGGAACATTCATTTAGCCAACCCAAAACTCAGTATCACGTACGAAGGTCATCATTACTGTTTCTTTTTCAGCTTTGGGGACCCCTTTATTCAACAATCACATTCCCATTGCTTTTTGGCTGGGCCTTGGGATATATCCTTCCTCTAACTCAGGCTCAACTAATACAGCAAGAAATGGGGTTTTTTGAGTTTTTTAAAAAGAGGTATTGTTAAAAGGTGTTTAAATACATTAACTCAATATATTATTTGCCAGCAGGTAACTGTAATTAGCTTTGTAATCCTAATACTTTGGGCCTGTAAGAGCCAACTATTAGTTAGTGTCTCATCTGTCATTTCTTACAGGAGTCTGTCTGTCTCAAGGAAATCTCCCTTAGAATGTTCCTTCTTAAGAGCTAGGATAATCTGCAAAAGAAAAGCAAGGACTCCTATTTTTGCTTATGAGTGAATGTAAGGTTAGCGTGTACACTGCAGGAGGGACGGAGATGCATGTTTTCCTTGCTCTTTCTCTTCTTTCTTAACAGGCATTACCTTACCTGCCCTATTGTTCCAGGATAACCCAAGTTCTAATGATTCCCAGGGGAGGGGCTGTAGCAGCCATGAAAATAAGTTGCTTGAACTTCCCACTGGGAGAGCATGATGTGCTGGTATTCCCAGGTGCTGCTTCTCTGAATCAACCACTGCCTTCAGGCTGAGGCCACGGTTGTGATGGGCTTCTGCCAGGCAATGGCTGAGCATTGTAGGGGGTCTAAAGCAGGCCCATTGGGGTGAGGTGCAGTCTTCCCTTTTGGACAACCTTGGCTCAAGTTCTCTGCATTAAGCTGGCTAGACCTTTCTTGGCATTATTCTACACTCATATGTTCTTCCCACCCATGTCTCCTCCCTTCCTGTTCTTTTTCCACAGATACGAACTTGCATTACAGTTTGAAGTCGCTCTTCACCTGCTCATACTCTGTCCTGTAACACATCTCTTGCACTTTTAATCTTGGAAAAATTTCTTCAGACCCAAACTAATGACATAAGATAGAGCTTAATTTTTTTTTTGTTTTAAATACGTACTGGAAACAGGGTAAAGAAAAACCATATTTTAGACGTGCTAAGTGAGGAACTGAGGCCAATGAACTCTCAGATCTCAATGTCTTCACAATTCAAACTTTTTTTCCTTCCTTTTTTTTAAAATCATGGTCTTAAAATTGTCCAATGGCCTCTTGGTGGAGTCATGTCTTCCAAATGTTGGTTTGAAATTGTATCTCTTCTATGTTTGTACTTCTCCATAGTATGTGATTTAAACATATGAAATTTCAATTTTGGTAGGTCAATTGTCAATATCATTGTATCTACTAAGGTAACTCTGGAAGTCATATCTGTCCCCAAGGATGGCAAACATGAAGAATTACACATGAGATATTTTCATGAGATAAGCCTGCCAGTAGCTCACGGAATTTCTACCTGCGTTCCCCTCACATCAATTACTTACACAATTATTACTGCACAGGGGGGCTGGTAAATGTAGTCCGGATTCATGTACAGGAAGGATAAACATGTTTGGTTGATGTCAGTAACAGTCACATTCTAGTAACAAATGCCATTTCATCCTCCGTCCCACTCCCAGGGGCTCTCCCTAATTCCTGCATCCAATCACGAAACAAAGATTTTAAAGGACACTAGTCTTTTCCATCAGTCTCAGATGGAGAGCTTCCAAGTCTAGTGACCTATAAACTAAAGAGTTAAATTATATGCCTTCCTCCACCTTTATCCATATAGGATATTAAACCAGGGGTAATTATATTCCTTCCTCCACCCAATATAGGATATTAAACCAGGGATAATGTAATTGAACTAAAAACTTTTATTTCTTGTATTCCCTGGCCCAATAGGGTTTTTTTCTCCCAACTTAATGGCAGCTACCTTGAGGCTATTAGAAGTAATGGCATTAGGTGAGAAGGGCATACTCATATATATGTCAGAATGTGAATATTAATAAGACTTTATCACTCAAAGCTGCTTGTGTCTTATCCCATACTTTTGAAGTATAAAGGCAATCAATTTTTCTAACACTTTAAAGCCCTAAATTACTACCTCTATTCACTTTCATTTCTTCATACAAATAGACTGATTCTTTTCTGCATTTGTTTTTTTTTTTTTCTTGTATCCCCTTGTTAAAGCAGAGAGTACAAGGCAAAACACGTTATTACTCTGAATGTCTATAGTCTTTTGACCTTGATTTAGACTCAGTGGTCTGTGGGTACATCTTTTCCTAAATATTTTTGTGCTAATGCATGGCATGATTATCAATATTTCCACCCATGAGTCTATTTTATTTATTTTTAAAGTTTATTTATTTTGAGAGAGAGGGAGTGACAGAGAATCCCAAGCAGGCTCCCCATTGTCAGTGCAGAACCCAATGCAGGGCTCCAACTCATGAACTGTGAGATCATGACCTGAGTGGAAATCAAGGGTCGTATGCTTAACCAACTGAGCCACCCACGCATACCCCTCCACCAGTTTCTTTTAAATTATGCAACCTGGTAAAGCCTCTTAAGTAGGGACCAGGAGATGTGTTAGATTTGCTAGAAATTTCAACATATTTTCAGTTTTGAAATTTTCCCTTTGAAAATATGGTTTCTCATTGCTTTTTTCTGTGTACCTGACTTACTCTAGTGTCAATGGTTACTGAAAACAACTTACTGAAGGGGGATTTGTCTTCCAGTCCCTGAAGTCTGAGAATTGTTTACATGCACTGACAGCTGGGAGAGAAGTCAAACCTCTCTGCTTTCAGTCCTGAACTGATGACCCCCTCAGTCCCAGATCCTTTATTTACTGCCAGGATAGATTGTACAGAGACCTCCTAAAAGTAACCAGCCACAGGTGTCACATCCCATTAACTCATTTAAAAACTTTTTAAAAAATGTTTATTTATTTTTGAAAGACAGTGAGAGAGAGAGAGAAAGCTCGAGTGGGGGAGGGTCAGAAAGAGGGGGAGACATAGATTCTGAACCAGGCTCTAGGTTCTGAGCTGTCAGCACAGAGCACCACAGTCTCATGAACTGTGAGATCATGACCTGAGCAGATGTCAGATGCTTAACCAACCAAGCCAGCCAGATGCCCCTCATTCAACTCATTTTTTATTATCCACATCATCACCATCAACAAAATCTGCTAGGGTAGAGCTACACTGGTGTCTAGTTAATCTAGAAGTTTTCCCCTGTTCTGGAGATAACACTATTTGGCTTGTGGCAACATCCTCCAAAACTGTACTCTTAAACATGGACTTAAAAAATACATACAAACCTATGCATTATGAGATAATTCAAATCTGAATGACCATTTCATTTTTGGCATTCTCTAGTTCAGTCCTGACTCTCAGAAAAATTAGTCTCCATCCATATTGTTAGGGCCCTGAGGATTATTTCACTTTTTCACATTGGATTTTATCCAGTGACCAGCCCCCATCGTTGCTTCCATTAGGGTTTCCTCCCACTATGCGAAGTTAGGTAACCTTGCAGAGGGCACATTAGGACCTGAGTACATGGTCCACTTACGTGGACCATGTAGTGGATGTAAGGACGACAATCACTGCTTTTATTCATTTCTATGTTATGCCTACATTTCTAACTACAGTGCTAATCAAGGCATGTTCTTGTTTTTGAGTGAAAAATGGCCACTTAATATTTAACTGATGAAATGCATTTCATTTTAGCCATGAAAGTATAAAAATAAATATTACTGTGATGTATACATGAGAATGTATATTTCACAAGGCATATTTCCAACATACAGAAATATAGATTCAGGCATAGCTATAGATATATTTCAATATTTTTTTAATTATGAAAAATAAGTTTCCTTTTGATAAGTACTATAATCAACATAATATTGGAATCGATGTGGTTTAAAAGTCATGCTCAAAACACTAGTCATTCATGGATAAATAGGCCAGGTATTTTCTTCTCTGAAAACCAATTAACAATATATGTAAAAAGAGTCCACAATAACAATAACTTGATTCTATAATACAATAAGGAAATGAGATAAACCAAACCAGTAATTTTTTTCACATATATTTATGGAAGATTTTTTTATTAGGGCAAAAACAAACCAGTCTCCCAAATTTATGCCAAAAAATAAAGTAATAGTAAAAGCAAAACAATGCTGCATATGCAGAATTGGGAAATTATCAATTAAATTATTTTCCATAAAATTAAAGACATGTTATATAGGTGCTAAACTGATGTTTGCTACTAGTTTCAACAATGCAAACCAAAAACATATCATCATTCAAAAAAGTCTCTGTATGATGTTTTTCAAAACTGAAAGACAAAGAAGCACATGAAATTATTAATATTTGTTATTTCAAAGACAGAAAACTTGTATTATATTGTAATTTTTTACTTTGTATACCTTTTACAAATCTATAGTAAACATGTACTTTATACTTGAAACCAACAAACTTTGTTAAGGTAATTTACTTGTATTTATTTTGTAGCTTCCTGAATTAAAGAATTTTCATTTAAGGGATTAAATGAGGATTAAAACCAGTTTTCTTTCTCTGTTTTCTAATACCTGTTTTTTCACAGCTTGTCAATACAAGACCACGAGGTAGCACGTATGTTATTTTCCTCTGTAGCTGAACAGATCACAAAACTACTGTGAAATAATTGTAGCTTGTCTGTCTTCTTCCCCAATGGGCCAGCACTCTACAAGTTTCTGGCCTCGTGGGGTCACACAACAGAGAGGCCAGAGAGAAACAGCTCCACACCATTGAGAGCTTCTCCCTGGCAAGTGGCACTGCCTCAGTGGACTCCCACACCTTTGACTTTCTGGGCATAGATTGCTTGCCCTGAACCGCGTTATCTCCCACTCCTTACTGCCTACTACTGTCTTTGAAAGTTCTGTCCCTTTGGATCATTCGTAAGATAAACCCTTAAATCCTGTAAGTAAAATATAGAGAGAAATCTTTCACAGCCAAAGCCAAATCAACAACATTTAAATGGCCAAAAAAATGATACTCTTGTTTGATAAATTTCACTTAAGATAAATGTCCTAATGTCATGATAGTTAAACTAACTAACTTTCTATATATAGAAATAAAAACTTAATAAGAAAACTAAAATAGGCATTGAACTTCAGAAGCAATATAACTTTCTTGTCTATATTTTAATAGTTTTGAATATATTAGGTGCCTCTCTCTCCCATTTCCACGTATAGATCGAGGGTCATTTCTCTCTTCTTTATGAACGATGAAGAGGGAAAAATTTTACAGTCTAAAATGGAACAAAGGACATTGTCTTCACATGGTCACTCAGAGACAGCTTGTTAGTTATCAAATTAAATAAAAAATCATAAATTCCTTTTAAAAATTGTAATTGAGAGTAATAGTGATGTTAAGGAAGGTGTGGCAATGGAATACGTTTGTTTTTGGACAGCAGAAGTGTGTAGTGTGAACAATTCCTAGAGAAAAACAACACTGATAGAGGGAAATAGCTATGTTTTACAAAACATGAGTCTGAGACCATAAAATAAAATTATGCTAAGTATTTTTATTTCCAGTTTTATTTGGGACGTTAAAAACATAATGTAAAAGGTTATTCTAACATATTATCTTGCTGTTTTACATGATGAGTCAGGATCTTTCTTATCACATAATACCTGAAAAGCAATAATTGCATTCACAATCTCAATTCAGTAGTATAAAAAGAGCTTAATATTTCTTCGTATTTGAAACAGCTTTACTTTTAATTTGTCCAGCAAAGGTTAAAGAATAATAAAGGTACAGATCTTCCTCAACCGAGTATGAGGTTTCATCCTGATAAACCCATCATAGGTTGAAAATATCACTAAGCATAAAATGTATTTACACACGTAACCTGCCAAACATCACACTTACTTTAGTCTCATCTACCTTAAACACTTCCATGAGTCTACAGTTGGGCAAGGTCATCTAATACTTGTATAATAAAGTGTTGACTATGTCATGTAATTTACTGACTACTCTACTGAAAGTGAAATGCAGAATGTTTGTTGTACGAGTTTACGCTTATGATCGCATGGCTGTTTGGGACCTGTCAGTCAGGCCCTACAGAGGATCAGGCTGTATATCACTGGCTCTGGAAAAGATCTAAATTCAAAGTATGGTTTCTACTGAATGCATATCAGTTCTGCACCACCATAAAGTTGAAAAAATCAGATGTGGAACTGTGGTAAGTCAGGGGCCATCTATAAATAAATTGTTCTTATTAGATACCTGAAGCCATTAGCGTCATAATAAATCAGTTGTTTCCTATGTACCAGAACATCTTATTTCTGCCATTAAGACACTATTTTAATGTGGTGTGAAAGTGAACTGGATTATTAAATGACACACTTTAAATTAATCAAGGCTTGTAGGACCTATGCCATTATAGTGATTTTCCTATGTCTCGTTTTACCTCGGTTCTATTTTTAACTCAACACACACACACACACAAACACACACACTCCACATTTTGTTCAGCTGGAATTAAGCACAGTCTTAATTAGATACCTTTGACAATTATAATACATTGTTCTTTGGTATTATTTTGTTTTCAATTTACGTATTGTGCTCTGGGTCAGAATTATCAAATAAAACATTGTAATGACAGAAACATTTAAAGGGTTAAAAGTCTAAGTGTCCCACACTTAAATTCTTAAATATTCTTCTCTTATTTTAAATCTGCATAAAATAGGCTGATTACGAAAATAAATGCAAATAGAGTTTCACTTTTTTATGGTTAATGGGAATAATAGAGACAAAATGAGTAAGTACTGGGAGATGGGAAGGAACATAGCAGCATCCCTGACATTTTATCTGTTATATGATTAACATTTTCAATAAAGTCAGTTTACATATAAAAATATTTTGAAAGATAGAGCTTTAGATGTAGGTGCTAGCAAAGTGGGTCAGTAGAAGTGTAATTTTCATGAAGGCAAAGAGCCACAGCTCTAGAATGACAGGTATCAGCACTGTGGAAGCCCAAAGATCTCTTTATATATGTAATAGCCTTGCTGATCTAACTTCAGTCCTCAGTTGTACATATGAGATAGAGAATTACATTCATTTTAGCATAATGACTATCTCTCTTGCAATGGCATTTAAGGACAAGTAAGAGACACTGTTCTTTAAAATTGAACATAAGGGATCATATCATATACGTTTAGAATTTGTTACATTTATTAACTAATATAGTAAGATCCAATGTGCCATTAATGACAAGAATGTGGTAAATTTAGATTTTGACACTCTTCTCAAATGCATTTAATAGGATTTTAAAAGTCACCAATCTGATAATAATTGAGCTGCAAGCATTAGTTACAGCAAATAACTTTTGCTAACTTCAGATTCATGGATGAAAATCATCTCCACTTGCAGTTTCAATTCATAATATGTGGATTCCTGACATGCAATTGATGAAGTTGTTTATATTTGTATTGGTTTTAGATATTTTAGTCTTAAACTGATAGAGCACAGAACATGAGATTGAACTGTACAATATTTCCTTCCTGCAGGTCTAAATACCTGATTACCAACAATGCTCCATTATTGAAACTAATACACCATAAAATGAGAGCAAAATGATGACATTTTAATACTTCACTTTTAATGAATTTGCAAAGATTATCGATCCATTTCTGGTACTGTGTTTCGTACTTATTTTCTAATGTAAGATCTACATTCCTTTAAAAATCTATGGGACATATACCCACACTCAAAAAAGCAAACAAAGAAATAATTCAACAACTCAGAATGTTTGACCAGAAACAGCAAATATATAGAAAAAATAGATTTTTAATTTCTTCAAAATATTCTATAGACATGTTTTAATACTAATATTTGTTTAGTCTATTTTAAAGGATTTCTTCCAGACCTATAAGAATTCCAATGTCAATTATGGAATGACTTCTGTAAGCAAGTCTTGTATCACAATCTTATATCCTTTGTGTTATTTTATAAAATAATCTATAATTATGCACAGTAAGAGTCATTTTTTGTGGAATTGTGTTTATTTCTGATTGCATGTGTGTGTATGTACCTGTTATGTACTTTTAACAATTAATAAGGTGTTTCTGCAATTCTGCAAAGAAATATAATTTAAAAGAGTTTAAATAACAGTCTAATAATAAGTATTAATTTATGCTGCTAATAAGATTTCTAAAGTTTAAGATATTTTTGATATATATTTTTCTTTTCTAAATATATAATTTTATATTCTATATTTATATCTATACTCAATATATATATTTGATCTACATATTTATATATTTAGTTTTCATATGTGGACATTCATATTATTAGCTACAATAGATAAGATCTCATACTGACATGGCAGTGCAACTTATCTTTGAGAGATTATCATCCTAGTCACTCATGTGCTTTATCTCTCTTTTTTCTTTTTGATATTTTGTTGCTATATTTCCGTATGATGTTTGAACTATAAATATAAGGGGAAACAGTGCCATAATTTGAAATGCAGAAAACAGCCTTTTTAAATTCTATTTCGTTCTGGAAATATTTTCAATTTCATTTAAATTTCTTTTTTTTCTCTTCATTTAATTTTCTTGATAGTCCATATCCTCTTACTACCTGCCATGTAACAGACTAAGAGGGGATAGATTGTTAGGATGGATTCCCTTAGAACTATAATACAATTTCCATTTTTTGAACAAAGACGTTTATGAAGACATCTGTTACGTTACCTTGTTTTCCCCTGAGATTTGTAATTTATAATGGCAGCAGGTTAAGAAGAGAAATCCATTGAGATCATGATATTTAACAGGAAATATAACTGAATTTTTACTGACGCCTGGATACTGAGATGCATATCCTCCACATTTAGTACCAAACATTTCTTTTCACTGTTAGTTTTCCATTTTACATCTTTGTCTTCACTTTCTCTTTGCTGATTAAGCCAAAGTTTAGGTACAATTTCATTATCTACACCCTCACTTGAAGGCAGTGGTAAGTCTTTGGTGATAGAATACCTGTTGCTTTTACAAAGCACTGTGAATGGTGCTGTTCCTCCAAACAATTGTGGATTATCCAGCTCACGAAGAACCATGCCTGGCCTGTAACGCCGTCCCTCTGCTTGCTACACAATCTTGGCACTATCCTCACAATCTGAAAGGGGCAAATGACACAAACGTACAGAGCAATATCTAAAATACATAGGTGGGGGGCAGGGTTGATCCAATGCAGGCATAAAACCTCAGACCGTTCCTCTCCCTAATGTGACCAAATTACATTCCTGACCTTGAGAAAGACTAGTCTTGCTTTTACCTTTGGAGAAAAGAATAGGAGTGGGGTAAGAGCCTTCAGTTTCTTCTAGAAATAGGTGTCCCACCGACAACTGTGTCCCATCAGAAACCAGCATGGTAACCTATGTTTAATAATGAAAAGAGGTAAGAGAGAAGACATACGGGTGTGTGTCCTACTCTGGTTATATGATTCAATGTCTGAGTTTCTCCCTTCCAGTCACCTATTTGAGCAAGAGCTAGCTTTGTCTCTGGGTTAATTTATTGAGAACTGAGACATGTTTCAATTATATCAAAATAATGTGTGCATGTATGGTAATTATAGTTATCTATTCAAAGAATGATAGAAATTTTCCTCCAATGTGCTGATGAAGTGAGATACTAACTTTGAGGAGACCCTTCAGGGTAATAAAATAGAATGATATTCCAAAGACCTAAAGGTGTACTTTTATTCTTTTACCACGACAAGAAGGGTGAGAAATTATAAAGCATTAGTATGTACAAACATACTGGAAATGGAACCTTGCTTTGATTAACAGTGAACAAGCAGCCTATTTCACCCTGTTCCATACGACTCACACTCTTCTTTGTGTGAGGTATCCTTTTTACTCTTTAAGATATTGACTGAAATTTTCTTTTCCCTTGTCTTTTAGTTTACTTATTCCCCTCGGTTTTCCGGCTCTACTTTTTATCAGTCACTGTATTTCCAGAGTTCCAATTTTGTTCCGTATAGCATCACTTTTTCTACTGAAATTCTTGTCATTTAATTTCTTGAAAATATTAGCTGTGTTATTTTAAAGCCTTTTTCTGATAACTTCAGTATCTGGGCTTCCAGATAGTCTGTGTCACTGCCTCTTTTTTTCTCTCATTTCTCAATCTACATAGTCTTTCACATGCCTGTTATCTCCTCCCTGTGTACTGGCTATTTTGATGAAAACTTTGTGAAGTGATATGATGATCTATATAATGTTTCCATTTTGCAGAGAAGATTAACTTTTGCTTTGGGTAAGCAATTACATCGAGGTAGATCCCCTAATCCACGGACGACCAGTCAGAGGTGGAGCCGGTGCAGGACTAATTTATTTTTACTTTCTATTTAATCTCAGTATATAGCCCTTTGCTCTTCCCAAAGATGTGTCCCAGCTCACCGTTCCAAAGGTATCTCTCTATCCTCGTGAGAGTCAAAAAGTGCAGGGAAAAATTGCTATCAAATACTGGCCTTACCTTGCTGGACTCCTCTCCTCTCAGATCCTTTGTGACTTGCAAGCTGACTAATGCCTTGAAACCAATGTGACTCTGTGTGTGTGTGTATGTGTGTGTGTGTGTGTGTGTGTGTGTGTGTGCGCGCGCTTATACACATGAGCACATGTACGTGTATATTTTGCTTCCTTTTCTACTTCTCTTTTGAAAGTTTGGTTTGAAATAACTGGCTCACTTATCTCAATTACCTAAGAAGACCTTGCTTCTGAAGACTTAACCTGTAGTGAAGCTGGTATGTCTGGAATTATGATAAGGCTGAGAGAATTGACAAGTTATATGCTATTTTACCTATATTGTTCTCCACATTGTTCTGCCTACTCAATTCAGACTTTTTTCTTTCACATTCATTATATGAGCAGAGCTAGGTTCTCCTTGGCTCAGATAATGGGGCAGAGTTCCCCCAAATCATGTAAAAATTTTTTTGAATATAATGTCTATGAGAAAGAAAAAAATTGACTTCCTTATCTATCTGGGGATTTCACAAATATATTACTTAAAATTATGTCTAAATAATTCTATTTGGTGTGAAATAAATGTAAATTTCTATAAATACACTGTGGTGAAGATTTTCAGTTAAAAACTACACGTTGTAGTAGGCACTTTGGTTTTTCTATTGTTAAAGATTGGGACTCTAGCTACTTGGTCATCTGTGTAAAAGAGCCCCCACTTATAGGAAGTTCTGACTTCCACGGTGTCAGCTACCCACAGTCAATAGCGGTCTAAAGATGGGTGACACTCCTTCTGATGAATTGTCCAAAGGCCAGTAGTGGCCTAACACTTCAGCACAGTGCCTACGTCATTCACACTTCGTCTCGACAGGTAAGCAAGTTATCATCTCACATCATCACAAGCAAGTGAATTACAGTACAATAAGATATTTTGAGAGAGAGACCATATTCACATCACTATTATTACAGCATATGATTATAATTGTTCTATTTTACTATTAACTCTGGCTGTTAATCTCTTACTGTGCCTAATTTATAAATCAAATTTGTCAAAGCTCTGTACCTACTGGAAAAAGCATCGTATGTATAAGGTTTTGTACTCTGTGCAGTTTCAGGCATCTGCTGGGAGTCTCAGGATGTATCCCTCACAGATAAGGGGGGACCACTGTGCATTGATTTGCAAAAGGGCTTTTGCTGGAATGAACAAAGTACAGAGCTGAAATCAGGAGCAGCTTTAGGAGTAGGAGTAAAACTGATCCTGGGACGATTACGGGATGATGCACGGAGATACCCGACCTAACTTTCTGAGACGGTTGTCCTCGCAAAATATGGGAAGTGCCCGGAATTGGGCTGAGGGCAGGAGCAGAGATAAAGGCATTATCCAAGCACCCGGGAGGGGAGGGACTTTAAGTCAGACTCCTGCCAGCTCGCATCGCAGTCTTCTAGAAAATGAGACCATCACATCTGCGACAGGAGTGGAGACCCTGTGTGGGAGTGGGGATGTCTGCTCTTTCTCGCCTAGCGCTGAGCACGCTGACCATCTCTGCGAGAACTGGGATGCAGTTACACCTCGATGGCTGTAGTAGGAGAATGTTCTAGTGGAGGAAGGAGCACATGGACGGGACACAGATATGCACGCTGCGTGTGAATAGAATCTGTGAGTATTTTTGTATGTGACCCTGTACTTATTAATAAAAAACTGAAGAGAGACAAAATGTACAAATTGATGATTGTATCAAGGCTAAAATATACCTATTTCCATTTTGCCTTTTAGACAATAAAACAGTTTATTTAGGTTATTTATCAGTAATAAGTACCCGTGTATCTAATACACTATCACCCGTGGAGAGAGTCTCTGGAATACAATAAGAATAATTTATAAAGCTACAGTTAACTATGCAGTAAAGAATGGTTTGGTTTAATAAAAATCCAATTTAATTGCCGCATCAGGATTGGTAATAAGAAAGAACAAATGCACTCCAGTGAGTGCATATAGCAATTTTAAAAGCTACTCAATTTATACAAAACCAGGTTTTCCATTTGTATTTTTAAAATCCTTAATAGCATCATTAAAACACTAGAAACTTTATTCTTAGAACAATATTATCTGATGATTTCATTTAACAGATATTTACTTAGTGAACATCTATTATGTATTCCAGACACAGAGGATACAGATAAAATTTCCTGCCTAAATGAAGTTTAGGAAGCTTACTTTCCGGCGTGGGAGACAGCACACACACACACACACACACACACACACACACACACACACACACACTGTACACACTGTAAAATCAACAAACCTACTTCCCCAAAACACTTAGTAGGTAGCCTGGGTGACTCCGTTGGTTGAGTGTCCAACTTCTACTCAGGTCATGATCTCACATTTGTGAGTTTGAGCCCTGTGTGGGGCTCTGGGCTGTCAGGTGGGAGCCTGAACCTCCTTCAGATTCTATCTCCCTCTCTCTCTGCCCCTCCCCCCTCTCAAAAATAAATAAACATTAAAAGAATTTAAAAAACTAAGGCAAAGGCAGATGAGAAAAGAAGGGACTCACTGCAAGTTACACAGGAATGAACTTAGGAATGCTACCTGGACTCTTTAAAGTCATGGTCCTGAACCTCAGGTGGACCCCTCATGCTAATCAGCAATATACCTCTTGATATTTCCATACTCTAGGACTGTTTCACACCTTCTCTTTCCATAAACTTCCAACATATTTTTCCCTATCCTCACATTTTTCTGGCCCTCTACCATTCCTTCTTCACCAAGGAAATTGAAGTTATCAGAAAATAAAGTCCATAGTCTCCCACAATTCCCCTCTAACAGCGTCTGCACCCACATATAATACCTTCTTTCTTGATACCCCAAATCTGGGCTGGCTGGTACAGAAGCTATGGCCACCCAGCATATGTGCATATGAAATGAGCATATGAAATGAGCATAGTCCAGTGGCATCAGTTAAACGTCCAACTTCAGCTCAGGTCATGATCATGCCGTTCATGAGTTGGAGTCCCGCATCGGGCTGTGTGCTGACAGCTCAGAGCCTGGAGCCTGCTTCAGATTCTATGTCTCCCTCTCTCTCTGCACCTCTCCCTCTCATTCTCTGTCTTTCACAATATGAATAGATGTTGGAAAAAAAAAAAGAAAAGAAAAGAAATGAAGCTAGTCCGATTTGAGATGTCCTGAAAGTGCAAAAGTCACACTGAATTTCAAAGACAATATGAAAAACTGAAAGAAAAATATCTCAGTTAGTTTTTTAGATTGGTTAAGTGTTGAAATAATATTTTGAATAAAGTTGGTTAAATAACATGTTACTAAAATGAATTACCTTTGCTTCTTTTTACTTGTTTAGAAACATGCTACTAGAAAATTAAAAAGCCCCTGTGATGATTATGTTCTAATCCTGTCAGGCAGTGCGACGCCACAAGTCTGGACTTCCATCTTAAGCTGACCTCTGCTCTCCTGTGGAGGATAAGTAAGCCCATGGCAATAGCATGTCTTCTATGTCGCCCCTCACAAAAAGCTTGTTCCTCCTGCATTTTCAACTTCATGGACTTAGGCTGTTATTCTACCATCTTTCAGAAGTAGTTCCCAGAACTCCTCTGTCCTTGCTAGTTAGCATCCCACATCTCTGGTTTCCTTTTCAAGATCAGGTGCATTCAGGGAGGTATGGCCGCAGATGTCAGTCTCTGGTCTCCTTTTCAGCAAAACTGTCCAAGAGCATCTTATATTCTCAGTGTTTGCCTTTTCCCTTTTACATTCTCTATTACTACCTGTGCTCGCCCAGCACTGAAAGCATCTTTGGTTTTCCAAGGTTGACTTTTACACATTAACCATCCAGTGGCCAATCCTAAATTCTTAGGTGACCTGGCGTCATCATTTGCAGAGTTCTTTATCCTCCTTCTTGACACCTTAGTCTTTATATGTATCTTCTTGGTGATTGTATGTAGCCCCAAGAACTTTCTTTTTTTTTTTTTCTTTTAATGTTTTTATTTCTGAGAGAGAGAGACAGCATGAACGGGGGAGGGTCAAAGAGAGGGAGACACAGAATGTGAAGCAGGGTCCAGGCTCTGAGCTGTCAGCACAGAGCCCGACGTGGGGCTCAAACCCACAAACTGTGAGATCATGACCTGAGCCGAAGCTGGATGCCCAACCGACTGAGCCACCCAAGTGCCCCGCCCCAAGAACTTTCTACCTTTATCTTCAGACAGACCTGCGTAAGAGTTCGACTAGTATGTATGAGTGTCTAGTATGTTCCTCTCTTCTTTCTCTCTTCATGTTTCTAATTAGCCTATATAGTTTTGTTTTGTTTTGTTTTGTTTTGTTTTCAAAACTGCTATTCTGACCTCCTCGTCTCCACATCTATTCCAGCTGTAGTTTCCTTTATCTCAGTGGATGGTCACACATTCCCTGTTGTTCAGACTAAACACCCATGAGGGGTCATTTGTAAATCTTCTTTCTTCTCTTTCTCTGTACTCAGATGCTGTAAGGCACCAAATCTGTTATCTCCAGTTTGGAAACACAATTCCAGCCACTTCTCACCACCCCCATTACTGTCGCTAGAAATGTACCTTTATCTCCCAGTCCTCAAACAGCCTCTCTGCTGTTTTCTCTGCTCCTTTCTCTTGCTCACTACAGTGTGTTCTCAACACAGAAACAAGACTAATCTGCTGGGAGCCACACCTGCCTCACTGGATGACAGTCACAGCAAGGAAATGGCAGTATTTGCACAGCTCCCTCCATGAGAAGCAAAACTGGTATCTCCTTCTGCTACTACTGGCTCATGTTGGAAATGAGCCTGCTGATATTGACCAGGCCTCATAATATTCCAGATCAGACCGATATTCCCATACAGATTCTTCAAAAGGAAAAGCATATTCCTGCCTTTTCCAAAGAGACTTCAAATGAAAGCACTGTGGATGATTGTCAAAAGGCTCTTCCTATGGGCCTTGCAGATCCAAGACTTACATAATAAAGGGAGATAAGAACTCAAGAGTTACAATTGAACCTGGCGCTGTGACAACGAGCCTAATTTAGAGTTAAGGGCAGATATCCACCCCCACCCAATTGTTTGTCCTTGGAGCACCAGTCCCCCCCTCCCCCAAGGCATTTGTGATCAGTATTCGGAGTGGCTTATTCTGGCCTTGAATATGCTAATTGCACCCTGTGAAGGAACCTATTGAGGAACTTCTTCTTTTGTGATTATGGGAGCAAACATTGTGTTTCCTGAAAGACCTGTTTTTCTTGATACTTCGCCTTAAACAAACAAGCTATTGACCCCTCCCACAAAGAACTAACTTCACCCTTTTTATGCTAAAAACATTGTCTTATATGCTAAAGATACCTCCCTTCCCCATAGGATAAGCATCTAAATCCCCTACCTCAATCACTACTGATAAAGGTTATGCAGGAGTCTTCCACAAATCTATGTTCTGGGAAATTCTTACATATCAAAGAAGTTTGTCATCAGAAATCATTGTCTAAGGCAAATGCCACTTCTGTGCCATTCCCCAAATACTTAATTATAAAATAAAATTGAGCCCCAGTCAGAGCAGAGATGCGTGCCTGGTGACCAGAAAGAGTCTTGGAGCTATCTCACTCTTGCTCTCTTTCTCTCTCTCTCTCTCTCTTTCTCTCTCTCACCAACATCGTCCATCCTTCAGGGACCTCTGGATCCAGCTGGAGCTGGTCTCTGACACTAATCTTTTTTGAACACAAATCAGATCACATTGTTCTTTTCCTTACAGCCCTGCAATGGTTCCCATTCCACTGGAATAAAGTCTAGTAGGGCCACTGTGATATGCCTAGAGAACTCTACATCATCTTCTTTCCCCCTCAACCCATTTTCTCTTTGGACTAACTTTCTACTAACTGTTCTTTTTCCTAAATATGCTGAAACCATATTGGTTTCCTTGCTATTTGTGGGGAAAGAAACAGGTACATCTCTGCTTTAGAAGTGGACACTGGTTATTTGCTCTGCCTGAAAAATGTGTCCTCCAGGTTATAATGTGGGGTAATGTTTTAACGACTTCAAGTCTTGGTTCAAATGCCAACTTCCTGATGAGGCCATTGGGCAAATTAATAAGAGTGTTCTTGTCATTCCCCATGCTGATGTCCCACAGCTTTCCAATAAACTATTTTCTCACTACGATATGGTAAGCCCGATCTTTTAACATCCAAATCTGTACATTAAGGCATTAAGATTAGGCAATTACTGGTTCATCCCCCACCATCTGCCATCAGGGACAAGAGTTCTTTTTGCTTGACTGCCAACTTTCTCCCAGAAAGCTAGAATAAATAATGAATATTTTCTGTCGGGAGGTTTCTTTGAACTTTCAGGGAAAAAAAGAAACCTGAGGAGTGGGAGAAAAAGGGAAAGAAAAATTGGGGATTTCATTGATAATGGCATGTGAAGAGAGAATGAAGATTGATTACACTATAAAGAGGCTTCTATTGGATTTTGTATTTTCTTTGTTGCCTGAAATGCCAGAAGCAAAGTCTGTGTTTCCCTGGTGGATGTCACAAGGCACAAAGTTGCAGCCAGCTTGGACACAGAGTCCCTGGCTGAAATCAGCATGGTTTTTATTTTACTGCCACTTTAAAAGGAAAGCATGTGTTTGTGAATACACAGTACTGTATTTCTAATAGTATAACCTTTTGTCAGCTTTTATTAAGGTCAGTTTTAATCCTAGCAGGTTAAAAAAGCCATTCCTGAGAGAGAGAGGGAGAAGAAAAGAAAACTTGAATCAGAAAACATTGTTCGCTTCATTTGTGATTGGCAAAAGTAACCTTTAGGGCATCTTTTGTTTCATTAGTGGAGATGTCCAGAACCTGTGAATAAGACTCACAGCTTGCTTCTTTGCCCCGTTCTTTGTATCCTTTTGGTTTTAGTGAATATATTCTTATCTCATGTAGCTCATATTGTTGGTTTGAAGGTGTTTTTTTGTTTGTTTGTTTGTTTGTTTGTTTGTTTTTTGATTATAGTCTATCTCCTTCTAAGTCTGTAGTGCAAGTGAATTAAGAAGCTTGCAAGGATTGGGGCGCCTGGGTGGCTCAGTCGATTAAGCTTCCGACTTCAGCTCAGGTCATGATCTCACGGTTTGTGGGTTTGAGCCCCATGTCAGGCTCTGTGCTGACAGCTAGCTCAGAGCTTAGAGCCTGGAGCCTGTTTCAGATTCTGTGTCTCCCTCTCTCTCTGACCCTCCCCTGCTCACACTGTCTCTCTCTCTCTCCTAGAAATAAATAAAAAAAAAAAAAGTAACTTTTAGTATAATTCTTTTACATTCAATTGTAATAGCCATACTGGTATCTTCAGAGGTCTATGATATTTGATCAGATCAAAGATTGAATCAAAAAAGAAATTCTCAAAATTCTTCACATGTAAATAGAGTAAACTGACTTTTTGGTAATTATTTACTTTTTAAAAAATTTATTATATCTGTTCTTCCAATGCTGGAATCATTTGTTTTAACCATAAAATGGTAGTTAGCTTTTTCTACCTCAATGATCATTCTTACTGGTGCTCTGATCTTTTTCAGGAAAGGCCTTCACCAACTTCAATCTTGTCTGTACATTCTGGATATATTTTCTGTGTTTTTAAAAGTTTTTTTTTTAATGTTTTATTTATTTCTGAGAGAGAGAGACAGCGTGAACAGGGGAGGGTCTGAGAGAAAGAGAGACACAGAATCCAAAAACAGGCTCCAGGCTCTGAGTTAGCTGTCAGCACAGAGCCTGATGTGGGACTCAAACCCATGAACCGTGAGATCATGACCTGAGGTGAAGTTGAACGATTAACCGACTGAGCCACCTGGGCGCCCCTATTTTCTGTGGTTTTAACATTTGCTTTATGGGCCAATGTGAGTGTAGACAATAGGATTTTAGACACAGTCTGGCCAGTGTACATCTTTTTTGGATTGCTAGATGGAGTAGCGCACTCCTATAATAATTTGTATTACTGTGTTTATTTCCAGAAACAGCTGTTCGACTTTGGCATGGATTGTTGTTAAATCTCTATCACAGTCCTTCTGCCACAGATAATTATAATTAAAATTAATTTTTGTCTGAAAACAATTTTTTTTTAAAATAACATTCTACGTTAGGGGTTTCTTTGAAGCATGAAACCAAAAATAATTTCTTTAACTACATGTAATTCACTCTAAATGGAGATGTTTATGAGTGGGTAGAACAAGGGGACAATTTGCCTATGTTTCCCAACTCCTTAGAATAAAATACATAGTAGAACTTTCCTATATGATAAAAATAAGAAGGCATATATCATTCTTTGCTTTTATTGCAATTACTCTGTTAATGAGATGCAAGTATGATGTAACTATGAGTAGACGGTATCAACAAAGTAAAAAGAAAGAAAAGTGTGTATGTGGGATACGGTGTCAGCAGCTATATGTTTACATAGATGTTGGGATGGTGGGAAGTATGTCCCCATATACCTCCCAATGTCTCCCTGCATATGTCACAGACTAGTATGTAATTTCTACATAGGCATGTTTTATATAGGTATCTAATAAGACATTAAAGTTGCTTTAATAACAGAACTCTATTCTTGGCAGTTTCGTCTTTTTATAATGATGTTTTCTAAAATTAGAAGATTAGGGGCACCTGGGTGACTCAGTTAGTTAGGCATCTGACTCTTGGTTTCTGCTCAGGACATTATCTCACTGTTGGTGGGTTTGAGCCCCACATTAGACTCTGGGCTCCTGGCACAGATCTTTCTTGGGATTATCTCTCACCCTCTCTGCCCTCTGCTTCCCTGCTCAGATTAAATAAATAAACATGAAAAAATAATTATAAATTGATTTATAAAACAATATTAATAATTTATAAAATAATTAAAAAATAATTTAGAAATTACACAGGGATGTAAAGTTTAAGGTTCATTAATGCTTTCATTCATCTTTCACTTTAAAATTTTTTTGATTTTTTAAATATTTTTGAAAGAGAGAGAGAGGGAGAGAGAGAGACAGGGTATGAACAATGGAGGGACAGAGAGAGAGGAAACAGAGAATCCAAAGCAGGTTCCAGGCTCTGAGTTGTCAGCAGATCCCAACACAGGGCTTGAACTCACGAACTGTGAGATCAAGACCTGAGCCAAAGTCGAAGGATTAACCGACTGAGCCACCCAGGTGCCCCCATATTTCATTTTTTTGACAATGCAGTGTACTTTATTATGGCATTTCATGTAGATATAGATTATTAGGGGTGATTTATATATTTCTATAACATTAACATCTGATTTATTATAGTTTCAAGTCTAGGCTTTGCCTTGTTTACCAAATCCTTTCTGATTCTGAGTTTATAAGGACGTTTTCTTATTTTCTTTAATAGTTTTAAAGTTTACCCTTCTACTTTTGATCTTTCAGTAAATCTTTATTTTTTGTATGGTGTGCAATATGGATTTTTTAATATGTGTCATCAAATTGATGCTTTTCAATATTGTAAACATTTTCAAATTAAAAAAAAATTAAGGGATTTTTAGACACCACTTATTCTGCAAGGAATATGTTAATAAATTATTTGCCAGACAATTTTAATTTATTGATCTCTTTATCCATTAAATATTGTATTTTTGCATGAATTTCAAAGTATATTATACACATCAAGAAATACTTTGATACCCTGAATATTCCGAATATTTTCATATGCATAATATTAACAAGATGTCTATATATGAGTATAGATTTTATGTAAAAATGACATACAATGAATATGCAAATGTTGAATGTATATATAAATCATGGCTCTTTTAATGTTCCTAACCGATAGATAATTACATCTCTGGGTCTGGTTATGATGTTCACATTATCTTTTGGAAGCGGGTTGTTTTTCTCTCGCCTTTTTGTGTGCTCTGTGATTTTTTATTGAAATCTAGACACTATTTGTGGAATACTGGGGGAAATGGCAGTTATATCCAGGATCGGGCCCACTTTTCATCCATCAAGAAGCTAGTGCGAGGAACTGAGTTGATCTTGTCAGTTGAACTGGGTATGGTTTTCATTTGTATCTCAGTTGCCTACAGTGACTACACAGGCTTCAAATTCCTCCTGGGATGAGCTGCTACTACCCTGGAATCATTGTAAAGTCTGAGATGCTTCGATGTCCTTTTCCTTGGGCCCCTTCTCTGTCCCCAATTTTTATTAGTCCCTGAACACTTATCCCAAAGTAGATACCTTGTCCATGTTCTTGCTGCTTCCCCAGCAGAAGGCTCTCCTGACTGCACTCTGGGTTAGGTCACTGTGTGGTGACGTGAGACCCTTTTCCACTGTGTGGACCAATGGAACTTTGTATCGGGGTCGCAAGAGTGGGTTTTCTCAACATCCCGTTCTCAACCTGTATGGCATCCAAGAGCTCTTTAGTAAGACAGAGAGAGGTTTCTGCCTCTCCTTCGGGAGTGCTGCACTTGTGCTGTACATTAGGTCAGGACCCTGTGCCCAAGAAGATTTCATACCTGTACTCTCAGATGGAAAACTCTTGTTTCTACCTTCCACCAGAAGCAACAGATCTTGTACCATTTGTCCATTTGTTATGTATTGAAAATACTGAGATGCCTGGGTGGTTCAGTTGGTTACGTGTCCGATTTCAGCTCAGGTCATAATCTCACTGTCTGTGAGTTCAAGCCCTGTAATGGGCTCTGTGCTGACAGCTCAGAACCTGGAGCCTGCTTAAGGTTCTGCATCTCCCCCTCTCTCTGTCCCTCCCTTGCTCTCTCTCTCTCTCAAAAATAAACACTAAAAAAATTTTAAAAAGAGGAAAATAATGGTATGAGTTCTACATATGACTAAAGAGAATTTTAAAAAAATCCAGACTTCTAATCTTTACTTAGCAAGACTATTATAATCTTTAAGGTTTCTTCAGGATATATTTGCCACATTAGCTTAAATTATGAGAAGTATAAATTGAATTACAGATAATTTGTAATGCTCTGTGTTCAGAGTCCAATGATTGATTTTACATATATCTTTCAACAGTATCATCTGGTATCAAATGTTGTTGTATTAATTTTTATTTTTGAGTTGGTTTAAGAAAATATCTGAAGTTAAGACTTACCTTCCCCAAAGAAGTTTTGGGTGATTGTGATAGTTGCCAAATCTAGCAGGCGTTTTAGTTGTCAATTGCTTTCACTCTTGAAATCAAAAAAAGGACAAAGATCAGTTTATTTCACTGAGTGACCTATATAGAATGTGTGTGTGTGCGCGCACACACACACACACACACACACACACACATTCCTGTGTCTTTCAAAACCCAATTCTAGTCCTTTGTAAAGGTGTAAATTTCTCCAGCTAACCTGACAAAGGAAGCATGCACATTTCTCCCCATGTACATGTGGATAAGTTGTGGATCTTATTAGTCACTGAGTCATTACATAATGCAATTTAATAGTACTTGTCTGTCTGAGGTGAAATATGTCCCTTTTTTTTAATGTTTATTTTATTTTTTGAGAGAGAGACAGGGCTCAAGTGGATGAGGAGCAGAAAGAGAGAGAGAGGAAGACATAGACTCTGAAGCAAGATCCATGCTCTGAGCCGTCAGCACAAAGCCCGATGCAAGGCTTGAACTCACAAGTTGTGAAACCATAACCTGAACCCAAGTTGAATGTTTAACCAACCCAGGTGCCCCCAAATCTGTACCCTATTGACTCACTTTAGAGATTTCTTTATTAATTGGTGCCTGACAAATTCTCCCCAAATTCTATAGTGAGGAAGTGTCCCTCTCAGTCCAGTCAGCTTTGTGGAAGAGTGAATTTCCTATTCTACTTCTAGTACTGCTGCTAAGACTCAGAACCTAAGGATTTCTTACATAAGACCCTGCAACCCCCTTTTCCTGATATTCCAGATGGACAGTAGGAAAGATAGGAAGTCTTTCTTAAATATCTTCCAAGTGGGAGGCGCCTGAGTGGGTCAGTTGGTTGAGCATCCAAATCTTGATCAGGTCATGATCTTACCATTGTGAGATTGAGCCTAGCCTTGGACTCAGCGCTGAGTGTGGAACCTGGTTAAGATTCTCTCTCTCTCTCTCTCTCTCTCCCTCCCTGTCCCTCTCCCTTGCTCATGCATGCTCTCTATCTCTCTCAAATAAAAAATAATAATAATAGTTAAAAACATATTCCAGTTGGAAACAGTCCAGACTGTAATCCAAGGTATTATAATTCCTTTTTAAAACTATCTCCATTTATAAAATAAAGATTTTATGGGGCGCCTGGGTGGCTTAGTGAGTTGAGCGTCTGACTTCGGCTCAGGTCATGATCTCACGGTTGTGGGTTCGAGCCCCGCATCGGGCTCTGAGCTGACCGCTTGGAGCCTAGAGCCTGCTTCAGATTCTGTGTCTCCCTCTCTCTGCCCCTTCCCCACTCATGCTCCGTCTCTCTCTGTCTCTCAAAAAATAAATAAGTGTAAAAACTTAAAAAAAAAATAAAGATTTTATGGTGTTAGAGAAGTCTTAGGTTGACAGTAAAATTGAGGAGAAGGTATGGAGGTTTCCTATGATATCCTCTACCCCTTCATACACATGTGGTTATAAACACATGTGATTATCACATCATTATCAACAAGCACAAGGGTGGTACATTTGTCAGAACTGATGAAGCTACAATGATGTCATGATCACCCAAAGTCTACAGTTGACATTACAGTTCAGTCTTGGTGCTGTCTATAATTACTTTTTGAGGGGCTCCTGGCTGGCTCAGTCGGCTAAGTGTCTGGCTTCAGCTCAGGTCATGATCTCACAGTTCGTGGGTTTGAGCCCCACTTCGGGCTCTGTGCTGACAGCTAGCTGAGAGCCTGGAGCCTGCTTCTGATTCCGTCTTCCTCTCTCTCTGACCCTCCCCTGCTCACGCTGCCTCTCTCTCTCAGAAATAAACATTTAAAAAAATTTTATAATTACTTTTTGAATAGCATTACCTAAATTATGATCTTCCTTGTTTTATTTGTGTTGTGTGCTCAGAATGGCAACCTGAGAAGAGAAGTAGCCTCCCCTTTGACCTTTGACATCAGAGGTCCTAGCTAGCTGATTGACAAGTGGGAAGTTTCTGGGAAGACTCTGAGAGCCAGGAAACTCTAATGGGGAGGAGCTTCTTGTCCTTCACATAGCTGTCAGGCATGTAGCCATCCCTGGACATTGGAGAGGCTCTCAGGATTGTTAGCTGCCTACCTGAATAACATAAAAGGAGAGCTCAATGTAAAGCGATGTCAGGAAGCTAAACTGAGAGCCAATTTTCCAGGATGCTAAAGTGTTCTTAGCAACATTCCAGCTCTTTCCAGAAGACTGACCACTCAGATTACTGCCTGTGGCACAATGTCATGTCAGAAACAGCTGGGAGAATCTCTCAGATGTGAGGAGGCAGTTTTGCTAATTCAACTGATGTGCATTTAAGAATCTCATAGCATTTAATACAGACAAGGCATGTCAAAGAGTTTCAAGGTCATGTCTAAAAATGTGGACTCATCAGTATTTCATGTTTTTTAAAATAAATATTTCCCAAATTTTTGAGGCAATGAAGTTTCACATCTGAGACCATCCAAAACCTGAGTGTGGCATGGCACTTTGCTTTCTCTTGGGCACCTTGCCCATCTTTCTGAACCTTAATTAGTTCCAATATCGTTGATCATTCTAATGAGATTTACCAGTGGTTAAACCAAAATAATTCAGTCATGAATGCATAAAACAGAACAAAGCAAAAAACTTCAAATCTTATAAAATAACTCACTATTATAAAGCAAGTGGTAATACTAGTAGTAACAAAAAATTTGAGGGGAAAAAAATACAGGTGATTTATCATGAGATTCCTCAACTACTTCCCATACTGAAAACCACTGGAGGTATTATTATTTTATTGTATTTTATTGTCAGATATTAATTTTAAAGTGGATATAAGGCATTTATTTCCTCCTAGATATAATTGATGAGAATCTGTCTCAGTTAAAGACAGATTATGTCTCATTTATTTACACAAACTAGCTAGATTTTCATTAATTAAACTCACAGCTTAATTATAAGATCTGGTCACAACCATAAAAAGAAGTAAAATTGACAAATACCATCTGCAAGAAAAGGTGTGCATTTTTTCTTTGTAAAGTTAACTAAACTTTTTTTGGAAGTTTTTCATCAGCTTCCAGGAGGTGTGACCAGCTTAGGAACCCCCAAATTATAAGCCTTGACTCGCCAGGTTTAATACAAGAGGCAAGCATTAACTTGCATATAAACAGTTTACTGCTGAAAGTTACCTAAGTATGGTGACCAGTCAGCCTCATCGTTACCACCGTGATAGGATATTGTCCCTAATGAAAGAAGCTGTTATGATTCTCTGTAAACATTATCATTTGGAGCTATAAGAAATCTACCTGGATTGGACAAAAAAAATCTCTTCCTGGGACGATATTTCAAAGTTGTTGTCATGATTGCATTACTGATGATTGACTGATTGGATTCTAGGATAAAAACATTTCGAGTTGAGAGAATACTAACAGGAAAACCTCAATTAATTCTCCGGTATAATCTAGATGTCAAAGTCAAGTTTAGTTCTTTTGTGTGGGCTGGGCTGAAAACTTGAAGAATTATTTGGTTACATTTTATTTTGTTGATGTTTGTCTTTCAATGCTCTATTTTTAAAGCTAAATTAGAGCTTTCAGTAAGATTTAAAACCTAAGTCAAATGCTATGAGAACATTACATTTTTCAAGTTCCAAACATTACATTTTCTTACTTGTGATAATTTTTTAAATGATACTTTTAGACAAGTGGCTTTAATTTAATTGTCAACAGACTTTCTCTACTTTTGCTCTAGGGTGTTGGTTACAATGCACAAGACCTGTCCAAGACCTGAGAATAATTTTTCTCATTCTGACCTGGATCAGGGCTAGCTTTTGTCTTAAATGTCATTAAATAGAAATTTGCTTTTCCTTACTAGATAGTTCTTTATAAGCATTGTTTCCACTGACTGGTTAAGCATATACATATATGTGTGTGTGTCCTTGGCTGTATATGTACTATGAAACTATAAATAATATAAATTAGTAAATATATTAGGTAATTATGTCCAAATAAAGAAACCTTATAAAAGCCCCAGCAGTTACTTTCTTAGCTATATCCCTATTATAGCGTATCTATCTACTGTTTGTTTAACTGTAAGGCTCTCCTTATATTTCTAAGGTTTTAACTTTTAATCCAATAACCCAATGAGTTTAAAAGTATAATGGTCTTGATGGCTGTCAGCCAGGGGCCATGCTCAGCTCCCTGAGGCTCTCTGTGCTCCCATCCATATGTCCTCTCATCCTCTGATCCATCTTCAAAGAAGTCGTGAAGGATAGTCCTCACGTTTCAAAATCCTCTGAATTTCCTTTCTTTCTCTGTCTTGTAAAGGCAGCTGAAGAAGGTTCTCTACTTTTAAGGGACATCTGATTGGATCAGATGATTTCTGTTTCTCAAGTGACTTAGACTCTAATTTTATCTGCAAAATCCTTCACAACAGTACCTGGTTTTGTGTTTGACTATACCCTCAGGGGATGGGAATATTTGCCACCTAGGCACTCCGGAAATTCCTTTTGATTTTGATTTGTATTTTGAAACTAATATTAATAATAATAATGTTTCTCTTGTCCTTTTCTCTAATCCATTTACAATTTTCCTTATCCCATGGTAACCAGTGGTCCTCATCTTTCTGACTTTTGTGATTCATCATTTCCTTGATTTCTTTAGTCTTAAAAAAATGTCTAAGTTCTTAAACCATAGGAACATTTTTATAAATAATGTCAAAAAAATAGTGTCAAATTTTCATATTCTCTGCCATTTGATTATTTCCACACAAGTGCAGCTTCTTAATTTTCAATGTTGTACAGTATTTCTCTGTGAGAACATGCCACAATTTATCCACAATTTTCCTGATTAATATTTGAAGAGTTTCTAGCTTTTGCTATTGTTATTTTGTAATTATAATTAATTTTCCTCTGAATATTCTGGTGCTTATCATCTGAAGCCTTTACAGAGACTTCTCAAGGCTCTAAAATCTAGAGCATGTATAAGTGAAATCATTAATCTTCATTTTTACTGCTTTCAAAGTAATTTTCACTACCATTACCAAGTATTTGAGAAGTGCTGTTGTTCCTAATAATATTGACCAACTTTTAAAGTTTTGCCAAACAGTGAGCTCAAAGTCTTTTATGTGCTCTTGATTTCCATTTTCTTGATTATCAATGTAGTTGAGTATCATTTCACATTTTATTAGCCATTAATTCATCTTCTGTAAAAGACCTGTTCAAATATGTTACCCATTTTATTCCTGTTTCGGTGTTTGTTATTTACTTATTGGTTTGCTGGAGTCCTACATATTTTTTTTCCGATAGTATCCGTAACGTATACTTTCCTCCAAATATGGCTTTTTATTTTCTTTATGGTTCCTTTTGATGAGCCAAAAATCTTATTAACAAAATAAAATTTTGTAACAACACAAAACTGTATAAATGGCTTACTATAAATTACATTAAAATGTAGGAGGTTATCCTGACCTTGAGCTTTGCATTGAGAAGTGAACAAATTGTAAAAAGTGAAAATCAATGATTTATATAAACAAACACACATGATTTGATTAAGGGGTCCTCTTACTTTCTTTTTAACGGATTTGAAAATTTGAAATATGTAATTCTTCTTTTAGTATTGCCCTCAATTTTAGCATGAAATTTAACTTAAATTTAAATTTAAATTTTAACTTAGAAAAAAGTCTACCTCTGCTCTCTATTTCTTTTAACATTCTTCTAAAATAATGTTATTATGTTTTAAAATCATAGTTCTCTATAGACATAAATGTCTTCTCAGAAGTTTGGTGATAATATTCAATTATTTTCCAAATACCAGAGTTACCATTTAGAACTCAATGGTTTAAATGAATTTATTTATTTATTTATTTATTTATTTATTTATTTATTGAGAGAGCATGCAAGCAAGAGAGAGGCTGTAAGAGAGGGAGAGAGAATCTCAAGCAGGCTCCATCCAATGCAGGCTCAATCTAAGGACTGAGATCATGACTTGAGCCCAAATCAAGACAGGACACTAAATCAACTGAGCCACCTAGGCATCCCTGAAATTCCTTTCTGATTTTGATTTGTATTTTCAAACTATCAAGTTTCAGTTTTCTTCTCTATTGTTACTTTTTTGAAGCATCACCTAAATTTACTTAGGTGCCTTTTTATTTAAATTTAGTTAATTAACTAATTATTTGATTAATTGTTATGGTTTTATCGTACTTCCAAAATCTGTGGATTCCAAATGATCTAGTTCTAGAAGTTTCTCAATTACTCTTTCAAAGTTTGTCTATCATCTCTTGAACTCTCAATAGAAGTTTTCTGTCTACCATTCTCACTCTTTTTTAAGTGTTTATTTATTTTTGAGAGAGAGACAGACAGACGTAGTGAGTGGGGGAGGGGCCAAAAGAGAGGGAGACACAGAATCTGAAGCAGGCTCCAGGCTCTGAGATCTTAGCATAGAGCCCAATGCAGGGTTCAAACTCACGAACTGTGTGATCATGACCTGAGCCAAAGTCGGATGCTTAACTGACTGAGCCACCCAGGCACCCCTACCATTCTTTAGCTCACTTTCATATTGTCCATGTCTTTCACACTTTGTGCTATTTTCTGGATATTTTATTTAATTCTTTCTCTGACTTAGTAAATTTATGTTTAACTCTTTCTAATAAACCACCGTCTCATCTACTGAGTTTTAAAATTTAAGGTATTTTAAATTACCTGTCTATATTTTTATGCAGATTCTTTTTATTCAAATGTGTTTGTTCATGTTTATACTACTTCATTCCATCCTATACTTTCAGTTTCCATTTTATGTCCTTAAATGTGTTGCAGAGGTTTATTTATTTTATATTCTGTGCTTAATAGTCGCAATAAAACCCTCTATTTCTAATTGTTCTTTTTGCACATTTTTGCATGGAATCTTGATAATGTGCTTTATTTCTTTCTGTGTGTTGTAATTTTATATAGGGTGTTATTTGGACTTTATATTTAAATGTTTTGAGGGGTGATTTCAGGCAGTTTTCTCCAAAGAAGAGTTTTATTTGCCTCTGCAGTATATTATAGCCGAATTTCATTGAAAACATTCTTACTCTTCTGTTTTTGTTCCAAATTTTATGCTTAGTGGATCATTTGGGCCAAAATCTGCATGATGACTTGCCTTGTGGTTATCAGCACTCACAAGAGTCACCTCTTCCATTCCATCCTAAGGCCAGATCAGACGGAACATCCTGTGGATGTTGAGTGTCTGTTGTGTTAGTGTGTGCTCTGACATAGGTATTGTGTATGTGGAAATATTGGGATACATATACTTCACCTGTAACTGAGAGACGGGCTCTGGCACAAAGGAGATTTTGATCTGGTACCTCTGATTGAGAATGTTCTAGAAGTGTCTTTGATCTCTGACATGATTAAAAAGAACAGACTTAGCAAATTTTTCCAGGACAACAGTCAGCTTATCTTACTTCTTTTTTCTTGATTCATACTCTCTTGCTCTTTCTTCCTCCCTGTCTTTTTCTTTGCTTCTTTATCTTTAATGATATCCCTGAATTTATTTATAGTTACACCATTCTATAAAGAGAGTTATAAGTTGTATAATTATACATCATAGGTATATACATAATATACAACAGATAAGATATATAACATATTATATATAATAACCAAAAAATAAAGGGTCATATAAAACACTATATACCATATATAATGTACTATATACAATATATTATATAGCTATATGTTCTATATTATATATAATATAATATATATCATATACAAAATGTTATAACATTATATATTAATGCTATCCTTTATATTATATTAAATTTACATATTATTATATTTATATTTACATATAAAACAAAAATATATTTATCATGTATACAAATGATTATTAGATTAATGATATTTATAATATCTACATTAATAAATATATTAACATATAATATTAACCTGCATTTTTCATTTAGTTTGCTTTTTTTAACCAAAGATAATAATGTAATTTGCACATATATGTAAAGAAACTCATGAATCATATATAGTGTGATACAGTGAACCCTAGAATTGTCTATTATATTAGGTTATTAAATTTATCTCTTTTTGTTTATCTTCTTGTTTACTTAAAGTCTTCTTCATCAACTTTTGATTCTAAAGAAAAACCAGAGCAACAAAACAGTTGTTTCCAGATAAATTAGCAATGTGGCCTGGTTAATTTCCTTTCACAGTAGTTTTTTTTAGAAATTTAGCAGATACAGCTATATTGGTGTTCTACTTTTTAAGAAATATTGATTACCTATAGCTATACAATTTAAATGTATATAATGTTAATCAGAGGGTAATAGTACTAAATCCAAGAATATAGTATTAAAGATGTGGAAAGAGAAAAATCCACCAAAAACCATCAGTTCAAGCCTTTATGAAAACATTGCAAAATGAATACAGCTTTCCCATAGAGGTTCTGTGAAGGAGAAGTATAAAAAAATTATAGGGCAGACTGAGGAAGACAGTTACTGTTTAGCTTTTTGTTGAGAACTGTTTTACTGTTCAAATTCTTGTAAAGTGTGGAGAACTATTAGTCGCCAGAGACACGAGATGGGCTGACACAGGTAGAAAGAGTGTAGCTACAGTTTGTCAGCCTCGGTTGGACAGGCTGGGTTTGACCAAATAGGTGGAGAGGAAGAGCTGTAGACTGACTTACAGAAGGTCTCACCTGGGAGTCTTAACAAGGTCAGTAGAAGATGGCAGACTCTTCATTCCTCTCTCCTAGTGACATCAGTGAATCTTACGTTAAGAAAACAAACGCTGGACTGAATTTTACAGAGTAATGAATGCTTCACAGCTGGGCATTGGATTGCAAATGGATACTCTCCTCTTGAGAACTGGGATTAAAACCAATTTTGTGTATGAAGTCTGGAACTTTGTTCTGGTAACCAATGAATATCCCAGCTTTTTTTAGGAAAACTAAACTGTTTGCTGTTTGAAAATACTAGGAGAAAAAGACCTAAAATAATAATTTGCAGTTATTCAAATTATTTCAGAGACAAGGGAATAAAGAAAATGTAAATTTTGAATTTAGTTAATAAAATATGATTGATTACACTTTAAAAATATAATTTAGTATACTTGAAATAGCATTATTATAACTAATTTATAATAAGCATATTTTCAAATCAGAGAACAAAGTACTTCTGAGGCAAAATTCTCACCCCAAATTTATTTATGTGAACTTTCAATCAGGAATTCTGAGTACCTGTGGGATTAAAGAGGTTAATTTAAGATTAATTTAGGAAATCAAAGCTATAAGCAATTATATGAACTATGATTAATAAATTTAGGGAATAGAGTTGAGTAATCTTTTTGTTTTACTCTGAGTTACAAAATATTGCACCTCCTTTGGTATAAATCTGTAAGGAATTAATTTCAATTAATTTTGAAATTTGTGTTTAATTTTTTAAAGAAGATAAATATAGGACAAGGGATTTTTTAGAGCTTGAGTGTCTCAAATTTGATAAAAACCAGGAAAAAGAAAACTGCAATCAGATGCCCTTGAAATTTAATATTGTAATGTACTGATGTACTCACAGTCTTTCAAACTATTTAAGTTCTTAATTTTCGAAAATTCAAAAATTCAAAAATAAATATTCAAAATAAGTAAATAAATGAATGCTTTCATTTATTCACTTAAAGTATGAACTGACCTAGAAAATTCATTATTCAAATATAATTTCTACATAGATATTTTAGCTCAGAATTTTTAAATACATACATTTTTATTTTTATTTTTTTAATGTCTATTTATTTTTGAGAGAGAGATAGGGATAGAGCGTGAGCGGAGAAGAGGAAGAGAGAGAGGGAGAAACAGAATCTGAAGTAGACTCCAGGCTCTGCGTTGTCAGCAGGGCTTGAACCCACGAACAGTGAGATAATGACCTGAACTGAAGCTTAACCAACTGAGCCAGGCGCCTGGCTCAGTACATAAAGTTTTAAATACCTAAGTTTGTCTAAATATACATCTTAGTCCAAACTGTACTTCTTTCCGAGGAAACTAGCTTTTAAAAGACAAATCAACTAAAACTACAAAATGATCTCACTGGTGTTTGAGGGAGGGGTGAGAAGGTGGGTGTGAGTATTTCTTTCCCACTCACTCAGTCTTAACTTCAATAAATCTTTAATCTGCACCAGAGAAACCAATTCCATGTAAAACACCTGGCACTGTATTTCGAAAACTTAATAAAGTCGTACACACAAAATGTCATTTTATTTTTAGAAAATTCAAACTCTGAGATGTTTGAAGGCTGAGTATGTTGTTTCGAGCAGCACTGCCTAGATTCACCACGGCTATTCCCTCCTGTGGGCACGTAGGGAGGTGACGCAGCTTCAGAGCTGGAAGAATGATGGAGACAGCTGGAATACAGGCCCTCTGCTTCACATTTATGATATGATATTAAAAATGCATGGCATCATAACAATCTAAAGTTCTGAGTATTTAAACAATGTATCTATATGCACTCTAACTTCTTGAGAAGATTTTCGTATGTTTTTATCTGACGTCATGTAAGTGTGTGTGTGTGTATAAATGTCAATTATAGAAAACATCTTTGGTGTTGTATATTTTGGTGGTTGTCTTAGTTCTATTCATTCAGATCATATGTGCATGGTTGTGTGTATCTATTTGATCATTTTTTAAAGCATATTTTATTTATTTTTGATAGAGAGATAGAGATAGCATGAGCAGGGGAGGATCAGAGAGAGAGGGAGACACAGACTCTGAAACAGGCTCCAGGCTCTGAGCCTACAGTCAGCACAGAGCCCGACGCGGGGCTCGAACCCACGAATCGTGAGATCATGACCTGAGCCGAAGTCAGACGCTCAACCGACTGAGCCACCGAGGCGCCCCTATTTGACCTTTTAATGAATGTGGTCATGGCCTTGCAGCTGCGATCAGTTCCAGCTGCTTCTTACACCGTGGTTATCTTCTCATAATCTGTGCACCAACTGCAAGGCTTTCTCCTCCTGGTTAATTCTGCCAAGCAAACTATTTATTTACAGGGTGTTTTCCCTCTTATTAAAAGCATTAATGCATAGCTTTAGGCTGACTCTATTGCTGCCGTTCCAGTCTTTAATACGGATCAATTTGATATGATGCCAGCATGTTATAAAAGTAAAAAGTGTTTTTGCTTATGATAAAGCACTGCTAGAAGGCCTTCCACAAACTATAAGTAGATATTTGGGTGGGTTTACTTTGAAAAGATCTGTGCATCATACATTTTGAGACAAGGTACTTGAAATTATTTTCTACATTAAAAACTTATATGTTCGATAACCATGTTTTATCTTGAAGTATCAGTATCTGTATCTTGGAAGATGAATCACTTGGAAGTGAATCAAATGCACAATCTAATTAACACTAATAGGATAGTAAATCTGCTATACCTTTTATTAATTCCTTACACTCACAGGAGATGATACCTAAGAACTGCTTTAACCATGTCAAGCAGCATCGAGTCTGAGCACCTTCCAAAATCTGTACTGTAAAAAAGTAGATCTTTGAATTATTTTTTATTAACATATTATTAGCTGCTGGTGGAATAGGAAAAGTGAATAAGGTTACAAATATTTCAAAGAAATATTAAATACTTGACATTTTCCTGCCAAGTTTCTTTTCATAAGTAACTTGTTACAACCAAATATAATGCAAGAGAATCACTTTAAACATAAAACTTTTATTCATTTTTATGATATTAACGTGCAAAAAGTCATGTAAACTAGATGGTGTGAGTTCTTATTGAGAGGTTATATTTATAAAATGCTTGTGGTTCTTCAATTTTTGGAAGGAAATTAACAAAACCTTTGGGTAATTTTTTTATGTTGTGTGAGTGAACTAATTTACGTGTGTGTATGTGTGTGTGTGTGTATAAATACTTGCTAACGATAACAGAAAAAGAAACAGTACATGAAAATTAATAGGTTAAAATCTATATATTTGTGATTCTGCAAGGGGAGCAATCCTCTGTTTATAAATCAAGAGCCAGTTATCCAAAAAGTTTCAATTAACATGTTAGCCTACTTTCAGGTCAGTTGGAAAGAGATAGACAACAAAGGATAGCAAATATAAAGAGAAATAAAGAAGAGAAAGAGAGAAAGAAAGAGAGTGGAGAAGACAGGAAAAGAGAAAAGAAAAACAGTTAGAAGAAGAGGAGCCCTTGCTAGAGCAGGGATCTAGGGACTAGATTTCCTCACCTCACACAACAGCCTGGTTACTACCTTCTGTGTGACTTGACTTAGTAACTTAATTTCTACGTACTTGTAAAATGGGAAAATCAATAGTTAATAAATATTGCATTATTGTAAGAGTTCATTCCGTAAATTAGGAAATGCTGTGCAAATGTTACTAGTAAAAGTGGTACTGTTGTCCAATCCTTGCTGTTGGAAGGATAAAATGAGTTCACAGGTATCTAATGGTTAGGAAGGGTCACTTCTGGTATATTGCATCTTTATACAAAGGAGTGGAAGGTGCCCATCTTAGGTGAATGACAGAAAGTCCTGTTGTTAGTTGGGCCACCGAGTGCATGGGTGGCTGGTAAAGAGGTAGCTGGGACAGAGTGACCAGTCACTACTCCATGACCATGACCATCTTCTGCTGGGTCCAACCTGTACAACCTCACCAGCTGGCTTTGGGCTTTGAACAGTGTGCAGCACAGAGTAAGTGTTAACTCTTAGTTACTTAGGTATTTATAACTTTGTGTGACAGTCACCCTAGGTGAAGGAGGTTTTCAGTACTTTTGACTTACTAACAAATAATGATGCCTCTTTCCTACTCAAATAGCAAAGGTTATTTATTTATTTATTTATTTATTTATTTATTTTTATCACACTCAGCTTTTGTTCTGGGCTAATTCCTCTCCCTTCTTGATATCTTTGGAAGGCAAGGCCTCTTGTCCTCATCCATTCTTGTACCCTCAAATTCACCCTCTTCTCCTTCCCTTTACATCTCTTAATCTCTTTTCTTCCTTTGTTTCCCTCCTGATCCAGCTCATCAATCTTATCATCAAGCATTGGACATAATAATTAGAATTCAAGAGACTGATTGGATACTAAGCTAAAGGATCTGTAACAGGTTTCCGTAACATCACCATATTCTGTAACATCCACCATATTCTGTAACGTCCACCATATTCTGGAACATCACCATATTCTGGAACATCACCATATTCTGTAGCATCACCATATTCTGTAACATCCACCATATCTGTAAAAAAAAAAATATTTGGTCATTTACTAGTTTAGAAAGACAAGAAAAGACATGATATCTGCTGCTGTATATATTTTTGCTTAAGAAGACCATATTGACAGGGCACCTAGATGGCTCACTCCAGTAAGTGCCCGACTTCAGCTCAGGTCATGATCTTGCACTCTGTGAGTTTGAGTTCCACATTAGGCTCTGTGCTGACAGCTCAGAGCCTGGAGCCTGGTTTGGATCCTGTGTTTCCCTCTCTCTACCTCTTTGCCTCTGTCTCTGTCTCTATCTCTCTCAAAGGTAATTAAACATTAATAAAGAAGAAGAAGAAGAAGAAGAGTATAGTGGCTATACTGCATATGACCTACTAGCTACAGAATAATTTCTCAAGTGAAATATTAGAGATGCATAAAAATATTAGGGACACATACATTCTTTTGGAGTTTACAGGCTCTCTCTCCTCCAATATCCATACACAATTCCAAAAAGCTGTCAGTAGGAATAAATGGTAACTATAGATCAGAATGTTTCCAACTATATCTATTTTAATTATGTCAATATTCATTAGAGTAAAAAAAATCTCTTGACCATGTTATTTTACTTTGGCAATAACAAAAATGCTGCCATATGAAAAAATGGCCAATACTTTTATATACTAAAGGAATAGCTCCAACATGTTTCTTCAAATTTTTTAGTTGTGAAGCTGAGAATTTATGATTCTTTTATGTCCTGATGAAAACACATAGGAAGGAATAGAAAACGAATTAAGACTTTGAAATTTATACTCAGTGAGGAATTTATATGAAAGTAGAATCTATTGTTAGAAGGATAAAGAGTTGCCTTGCCTGCAAAAACAAAGACAAAACCACAACTAGCTTGGTTCTTTGGTGTGCCAAGGATTTCAGTTGATAAAAATGTTTTAAGCATTATTTGGGGTGGGTTCCTGGGGGGCTCAGTCAGGTAAGCATCTGAATTTTGATTTCGGCTCAGGTCATGATCTAGCAGTTCATGGGATCAAACCCTGCACAAGGCTCTGTGCTGCCTATGTGACACTTGCTTGGGATTCTCTCTCTCCCTCCTCTGCTCATGCTCTCTGTCTCTCAAAATAAAAAAAAAATAAACTTGAAAAATTATTTGGAAGTTAAAGTAACTTTAACGTCTGGAGGCAATTTTCATTCGCTTCTGTCAGGCGCCTTTCAAGGAAACTAGTAGTGTGTGGTCATCTCATCCAAGTTTCAGGGACTGACATTTGAGTTTGGAAGGACAGTAGGTTCATCTTTATTTCTGGGGTTTAGTTTTTCAGGGTCCTCGCTTAAATAACAAAATAACAAAATGTTTAGCAGAGCCCCATTCTGCATGGCTCTGAATATCAACTTTTACCCCCCTGATGCCACAAGACCCCAGACATGCTGTTCATACTCACTGGGTCTCAGTTGCCTATCGCAGAATTGAAGAGCGATTCTCTTTGGATTTCCATCTCCTGGTGGATCTTGGTCTGATAATACTTCATAGCCTTATAAAGTTCCAGTACTGTTTGTACTTGGCCTCTGGTGCTTAGCAGGAGGGCTGTTCTGAATTTTCTTGTTCACTCTACTGGGGACAAATGTTCACATTTTCTATAATTTAAGTAATTTTTTAGTTCCTGGGGAAAATATATTTTTCTTGGAACTTTAAAGCTTGTGAATAAAGGCTTAGCAAGTCAAGGTTACCCACATCAAATCAGCAAAGGAAGCTAAATTACTGTTGAATATTTTATTCATTAGACTTGCACAGGAAGGACGCTGACAATAATGACAAAAAAGGAGAGCAATGTTAAAACATGAAAAGAAATAATTAGTCCAGATAGTTGCATGACAAGAAAAATGTAATCATCTGGAGAAAACATCTATTCATTCATTCACTTGTTCACTTACTCAGTGCATGTATTGCGTGAGTTACCTATGCCACGTTACACATCAAGCCCGGCATTGGGATTTAGCAGGTAGCAAGAGTAATATTACCCTTGCTTCTTAGATGGGTTGAAATCTAGCATGTGGTGAAATGTGTTGTTTCATTGTCCTGAGTAGCAAAGAGTCCTCAGTGGTGGAGTTTCTGCTTTAACATTTAAATAGTCCCTCAAGATACATGGTAGTCAAATTTCCTCTCTTACTGCGAAAGAAAAAGTTACAGAGTGAATCCCATTCATTTGCTCAAGGTAACACAGGTTGCTCGTGGATGAACATATAATAAAAACTCTTCCAATTCTCAAAAGAATTTATTGTGCTATATCACAACAGCTTCTTTAGTCAACTGAGTGCATTGGGCCATCTTTATAAATACATTTTAGACTTTGGAAACAATGATGCAGGCTCTGAATTCATAGATATAATGAGTGAAATCCCAGTTTTGTTCGTGTAACTTCAAAAACTAGAAATAATTTAAAAAAGACTTTTAGATTAAGTTGCTCCTTTATGCTCCATCTAGTGTACTTATATATAATCAAACTTAAAAATAGTTGTACCAAGCATGAATGAGCACTTGAAACAATAATATATGTTAAATGTTACTTATAAATCTCTAATAGTTTTTTTTTGAGAAGTTATTTTCTGCATCTCTCAGTTCTGCTAGTACTTTCCCACTATTCCCATTATTTCAGGTAACATAAGATGTTAGTTTTACATTTGTTTTCATCATGAATTAGCAATTTATGATGTTTAAGGAAAATAAAATAATTACTGTAACATTACATGCAATTAAAATGTCAAATGCGTGTGTAATATTAAGATATAAAGCCATGATGTTTTTCTCAATCTTTGTTGATAAATCACTAAATTCTACTAGTACATGCCCAGCTAAATCCTTATTGGTTTTACTTTTCTACTATAGGAAAATTTTTAAATTTTTATTATGAAAGAGTATGTTAAGTGTTTACATGAAATAAAATAGAAGTAACCTAACTATAATATCAAAGCCATTTTTTGAGAGAGAAAGAGTTGGGGTGGGGGTGGGGAGAGAGAAAGAATCTCAAGCACGCTCTACACTCAGCACAGAGCTGGACACAGGGCTCAATCTCATGACCTTGAGTAACATTATGACCTGAGCCGAAATCAAGAGTCTGATGCTGAATCAACTGAGCCACCCAGGTGCTACCAAAGCCATTTTTTATTCTAATCATATTTGCAAAATATATTAAGCCTCACTTTAGCCAGTTTGCCAATCCTTGCTTGCAGGGAAGAAAGCCCTAGCATTTTTGTTGAAATTAACAATAACTCATATAATCAGAGAAGGCAACCCCCCCAAAACAAAACAAAACAAGACAAAACAAAAAACCCTGAAAACAAAAGATGAAGTCTTACAATGACAAGAAGAGAAATGTTAAATTGTTGAAGGAGTAATAACTCTAGCTATTCAGCAGTTGCATTATCTCCCTAGTACATATTTAATGAGAAGTTGTAATGGTGTGTACATTTTATTTCATAAAAAGGGTCACCGTTAGCTAAAATACAGAAAAAATAATGGCCCATCCTCATTTCTATCAAGAGAATGTGGGAGTCGTAGTGGTCGGCCTGCATTCATATTCCAAGCAGTATATGTAAAAAGGTAAGGGTCCAAAATTAACCGGGAGAATTGAACACAGTCTAAATTTAACCAGCTTTTGTGCCAGGGTGATAACTGCTGAGGACATTTTAAATAGTGAGAGAGGTAAATGTTCTTTGTACCGTAATCCCCAGTGAAATCTGACAAAGAAAGTGCAGTTCTTATTATAATAAATAAAATGAAGGCAAGGTCTATGTTTCCCAGGATACCAGATGGGCAGAGCCAAAGGAAATAAATAGAAACTAGGATTTTGGCTCAAAATACAAAATTTATGTGAATAGATGTAACAAATTATTTATGCTTTTACTTTATATACATTAGCAAGTAATCCATTCTTTGCCCATCTCCTCATGACCCTCACTTATTTGGGAAAAGAAACTGTCTTTTCTTGTGGTTTTATTACTAAAAACAATGAAGGCAAATATTACAACAGCATCATGCTTGATGAAAAGAGTCGTGAGCTATGCATTATTGAGGATTTTTATTTTCTAAATCTCTCACCAGGCACTCGAGACTTCTAGCATCTTCATTTCTTTCTGTTTGTTCTCCTTTGGCATATCCAGGAACCTGTGAGCAATTCCTAGAGAAACTTTCCTTTTTCTGCACACACATCAAAGTGGCAACTTTTTAATGATCCCTAAGCTAGAGAAAGCCAGATAGTTTCCTCTGCCTTTGTAAAACTATAAAAAGAGCACAATAGATGTTTTATTTCTTGTCTTAATTGCCTTCCCAAGTTCCCAAGGTAAGCGAGCAAAATTATATACAAAAAAATGAGAATTGTCAAAGGTTGTTTGCTAGAGTACAGACACTTTTACTTTGTAAAATATATTTATAAAAGTACTATACTGCATAGAGCTTCAAGTAACAAGGAAAAGAGTAATGAAAACTTTTAAAATATATTAATTTAAATGGCAGTTAGTGCGGTAGAGTGGAAAAAGTATGAGAACTTTAAACCCTTATGGTTTGTGGCTTGTTATGAAGCATTATTGGAGCAAAATATAACCAGTAAACAGTCTGTATTGTCATTCATAGTTTTTGGGTATTACTTATCTTCTTTGAAAATGGAGCACTGTCAGCTCAATTAAACTAGTTTATGTATAGGTTCTGCTAGTTTCCTTGGGGGACTTTCTGACAAAGCCACATCATTTTGACTTATTTTCTTCCCTAAGTGTCTGTTAATGTCACGTCACTAACAAGGGCATGTGGGTATGTGTTTTTAAGCAAAGCTAAGTATAATCAGGAGCAGAGATTACATATTTTCCATTTCAGGAGAAAGGATAACATATTTCCCATTAAAATTTTATCCCAGGCTCTAAATTATTTCCTAGCTGTGAGGAGATAGGAGAATGCAGAAGAAAGAAAGTAGACCACTGGAGTTTTGAGTTTGGATTTCAGGTGTAGCATTTAATCTTTTGATAGTCCAGGACAAGTCATATTCTCTAAAATCCACTCTTTTTAACTGTAGGTACATATGATAAACCATATGTGTTACCTAGTCTCTGGAGCATAGATAGGTGTTCCTCAACACATGGTAGCAACTTCTATTAGTGACAATAGAGACTGATAATAAGTGTATTGGTTATATTTTGCCACAATAATGCTGTATAACAAACCACAAACCATAAGAACTTAAAACTACCATAAGTATAGGGTTCTGCTAACCTCAGTGGGCCTCGTTCATCTTGCTCATTGTCTATGCATGGCTGGTGGGAACTAGGGTCAACCAGATAGAACAGTCTCATCTGCAAAGGCTTAGTTTTTCGTCCACAGAATTTCTTATGAGCAGGCTAGCCTCTCTTGTTCTCATGGTAGAGGGCTGAATTCTAAGAACTAAGATAATGTGCACAAGGCCTCATGGTCCCAGGCAATAGATGGAGACAAAATTGTTTTCATCACATTCTTTTGGCCAAAGGAGGACAAAGGACAGCCAAATTAAATGGTAGAAGGAAAAAAAAAAAAAAGGATACCACCTATGGTGTAAGAAGTTGCAAAATCATAGTGAAAGGGCAAAAAGATACAAGGAAACCATGCATTTAGATCACTCATGCAATCAGTCTTGCACCCTTTGAAATTAAGTTATAATCTACCAGTGTTTTATTGGAACCTAGATGCTTTTAATAAGGATACTGAGAATATACTGGCTTCTGTACATAAATATTCCATATCACAAGGCATTACTCTAAAAGAGATGAGATAGGGTGATAAAGACCATAAAAGTAATGAAAAGAAAATCCTTTGTGAGGTAAAATACATTTTCACAGATACTTTTAAATGTTTAAAACATAATCTGATAGGCTTTATAAGAAACATCAACATGGTCCATAGAAAAGCAACTTTAAATTCAAATTACTTACTTGTTTCTTTGAATAATCTATTTGTTCTTCTGGTTCAAGTCCAAAAGACAAATATGCAGGGCTAGCTTTCTTAAAATTACTTATCACCCAGTTTTTCTTCCTCTACCACAGTTATTTAGTTCTGTTATTCCAATATACATCAGAGTAACATTTAAGAAACAGGGAAGATCTTAGTGTTTCTCAATCATTAAACCAGGACTATTTTTTAACAGATTAAATATTCAGGATATATATATATATATATATATAGGACATTGGGCAATGGAGTTATTATATTAATGGAATCTTATACAATTATTGCAAAGGTTGGAGAAGGAAAGAGTGACAGCAGGACTTGGCCAGTGACAGATGTCATAAAACAGGCAAATGGAAGCTGGTGATGTAGAGGTGCCAATGGAGGACTGAATCAAGATGGCTGGTTGAGAAGTCTGCAGATAGCTGTCAGGCTAATCTCTGTGGCTTTACGCCCAAGCTACTGGTGGTTGGTCTACTCTCATTGTTGACAGCATGGGTGAAAGTCAGGAATATGAGGGGGACATGATGCAGAGGAAAGTTGCATCTGTCACCACACTCAACTTCAATGTCATTTATTTTTATTTTTATGTTTTTTAAAAATTTATTTATTTTTGAGAGACAGAGGCAGAGCACAAGCAGGACAGGGGCAGAGAAAGTGGGAGACACAGAATTGGAAGTAGGCTTCAGGCTCTGAGCTGTCAGCACAGCACAGCACGAACTCACAAACCGGGAGATCATGACCTAAGCTGAAGTCAGACACTTAACAGACTGGGCCACCCCGTGCCCCAGAGTGAGACACAGAGTCTGAAGCAGACTCCACGCTCTGAGCTGTCAGCACAGATCTCCAAGCCAGTCTCGAACCCACGAACCATGAGATGATGACCTGAGCTAAAGTCCGATGCTCAACAAACTGAGCCACTCAGGCGCCTCCAACTTCAATGGTATTTAGATGGTGACAATCATTGTTTCATATTATCATTCTAAATCTCCTGCAAATGCTCTTTTAATCCAACTCAACCTTGAATCTTAAAGGAGAGGGGATTCTGGGAAACATTACTGATAAACCAAGCCTACATGTCAGTTTGCCTCCATTCAAAATTTCCTTATTTATTTATTTGTTTGTTTTTGAAAATCAATGACAACTACATAAATAAGACATTACAATTTATTTTGCTGTATAGTTCTATGAATCTTACGACAGGTACAGATTTGTGTAACTACTGCCAATTAGGAAACAGGATGTTTTTATTTCTCCAGAAAATTCCTTCACAGTTACACAGTCGTCTAGCTGCACACAGGCCCAACTCTGAGCCTCTGGCAAACACTAGAAACACATGGAGAATGGATTCTTTCACTCATCATAATGCCTTTGATATCCTTCCAATTTATTGAGTCTATCAATAGTTGTTCCATTTTTTAATATATTTTTTAATGTTTTATTTATTTCTGAGAGATAGAGACAGTGTGAGCAGGGGAGGGTCAGAGAGAGAGGGAGACACAGACTCTGAAGCAGGCTCCAGGCTCTGAGCTGGCTGTCAGCACAGAGCCCTACATGGGGCTCGAACCCATGAACCGTAAGATCATGACCTGAGCCGAAGTCGGACGCCTAATTGACTGAGCCACCCAGGCACCACAATAGTTGTTCCATTTTACTACTGATTAATATTCCATTATGTATCCATGTACCAAATGAATAATACTTGGTCGTTTTGAAATATGGGCTATAATGAATAGGCCTACTATATACATTCATGTTTTTTTAATGTAACTTTCTTTCTCTAGGGTAAATACCTAGAAGTGTGTTGCTGTACTGTATGGTAAGTGTATATGGAACATCACAAAACATTGCTAGTGTTTTCCAAAAGGGCTGTACCATTTTGCATTTCCACCATTGTTGTGTGAGATTTTCATTTTCTCTACAGCCTCATCAGCTATAAGTCTGTAGTGAGAGCCCACTGTAATTTTAATTTGCAGTTCCCTAAATGATGCTGCTCATCCTTTTATGTGACTATTTGTTATGTATATATCCTATTTGATAAACTGTCTCTTCAGATATTTTGTCCATTTTTGAATTGGATTGTTAGTTTCCTTTTATTTGAATTTTGAGTGTTCTTTATATATTCTGGATATAAGTGCTTTAGATATATGTGATTCACAGACATTTATCACAGTCCACTCAAGTGTCTTTTGCAGAAAAATGAAAAATCCATTTTATCAACCCATTTTATCAACATTTCTTTTTATGGATTATGCTTAGGGTCAGGTCTAAGAGCTTTCTGTCTAATCACAAGTCAGGAAAATGTTCTCCTTTATTCTATTTCCTTTTGAAACTTTTATAGTTTTAGGTTTTTGCATTTCAATCTATGACCTGATTTCACACACACACACACACACACACACACACAGACATAGACAGAATGTGAGTTTGTGTGGGTTGTGTTGAGGCTCATTTCTGCACATGGTTAAGCAGTTATCCCGGCTCTTATGTTGAAAATACCATGGTTTCTGGTGAAAAATCTGCATCATTCAAATATAAACACCTTTCTCTGAATTTTCCATATTGTATATTCTATCAAAATTTTGAATAATGAGAAAATATCAAATTATATTATATCTTCATATATTCCTTTTCTGACATTCTTCTTTTATTGGCATAGATCCAGTTGTCCGACCTATTTCATATCCCTTGGGGCTGAAGAACTTCCCTTAGCATTACTTTATAGGGCAGGTCTGTTGGTAATAAATTCCCTCAACTTTTGCTTATCTGAGAAAGTTGTTATTTTTCTAATGAATATTTTCTCTAGATATAAAATCTAGTTGTCAGGTTTTTTTCCCCAATACTTTAAGATTTCACTGCAGTATCTTCTTCCTTGATTGACTTCTAATGAGAAGTGTCTTGTAAGTTTTGTTCTTATTCATCTTAAGTTCATCTCCACACCTGCCCCATCTCTGGCTGATCTATATATCTTTGTTTTCTGTGGTTTGAATGTAATATATCTGGATGTGCTTTTGTTTGTTTGTTTTGTTTTGTCTTTATATTCTGTTTTATATGGTCTGTGCTATTTGGATCTGTGGTTTGTTGGCTGTTAAAAAAATGCGTGACCATTTGGTAATTATTTCTTTAAATAGATCTCCTGCTCCAATTTCTCTTTTCTGTTGGAGATTATGAAGCTGTGAATGTTATATTGTTTATTATCTCACAGTTCTTGGATGTTTTATTCTATGTGTTTGCCTTTCTATTTTTTCTCCTGGCATTTCCATGTGAATAATTTCTATTGGCCAGTTTTCAATTTCACCAATTCTTTCCTTGACTACATTGAGTCTACACATGAGTGTGTTGAAGGTATTTTTTAACTTTTGCCACTGTTTGGTTTCTAATATTTCCTTTTGATTATTTCTGATGGTCTACATTTCTCTGATGATGTTACTCATCTTGTCTTGCAAGTTGTCTCCTTTTAATTATTTTAAGCCTCCTGTCTGATCATTTCAATGCCTATGTCTTATCTGTGTATGGTTTTGGCCATTACTTTGTCTTCTCATATTGTACCTTTATTGCCTTTTAGCATGCTGGCAATTTTTTTGGAAAGATGAATATGCTGCACAGGGCAATAGACACTTGAGTAGATAAGACTTTACTATGGGAGTTTTTGTTAATTTACTCATGACGAGCTGTGTTTGAAGTCTCTTATTAGTATGGGAACCAGAGCCTTTAAATTCCTTTAGTGACCTTGTTTCTAATCTCCTTCTGGCTTTGGGGCTTCTGTTTTCTCAAAGAAAGTCTATCTCTTTTATCTCTCCTGGATATAATCTACTGTTATTGATGAAGATTTACTATAATGGAGATAGGAAGTGGGAAGGACATTATCAAATCTTCTAAGTTGACCTGTGTTATGGGGATCTCATTTTCACAAGTGTTCCTGTTTTTCTTCAGGGCCAGATGTTTTTCCCTCTGCTGCCCTAATCCCTTTTCTAGGAATACCTCCAGTATTCCTAGTCCCTATCCTTTAGGCCATTCTTCCTGCAGATTATGGCGCTTTGTGTCCTTCAGCAAAATTAAGCAGTTAAAGCTGTACTGAGTTTATTTCCTCCAGCTGCAATCGAATTTTACCCAGCAGGCTCTGTTGATTTTCTTCCCTTTGCAGATTGAGATTTTGTTCCAAAAGAAAAAGGGTTTCTGTGTATTTTACCCATCCTTTCCATGGGCTATGGGCACTTTCTATACCATGGACAGTGGGAACATTATGCAGATACACATGCTCTGAGGTCTCGGGGATTCCTGTAGGAAAGATACACCAGTGTGATGACATCCTTGTGACTATTGTTTCCAAGTGCTTCTCATTTTTCATGATAGCTCATACTCAGTCCCCAGCAATTCATCCTAATTTCCAGTTTAATCTTCCTTTTGGCTTATGTGGAGTCCACTGGCTTCTGCCTAGGAAAGCAAATTGTTGGATCCTACATTTCCCTGGTGGTGCCTGAGATTGATGGTTTGTCCTAAGACCTCAGGGTTCATGAAAAGTCATTGATTTTCAGCTTTTCCATCTTTTTCTTATTAAAATGGTGGGACTACTTTTCCCCTATCTCTACATATTTGAGCTGAAAGTGGAAGTCTGAAAGATATTTTTATTTCTTAATTTTTAATCTCACTTGCTAGACAACTTGATATATTATTTACTATAATTCAAAAAAATAGACATGATCCATTTCTTTATACAGTTTAGGTAAAACAAAAAAATAGATTAAAGACATTAAGAGACCCTTGCTTTCCAACAAATAACATATAATGCACACTAAAGGTCTTAGATAATTCTTTGGGTGGTTTTTCTCTTTTTGCCTTTCAAATAATAGAACACTGTGAAGTCTTATAACATTTTGAATAATCGAAGGTAGATATAAATACAATGAATGAATTGTATTCTTAAATACAAAGTTCTTAAATACAGACATGAATTCTTAAATACAAAGTTCTAAAACAGAAATTGTAGCTAAATTGAGATTTTTGATGAAGTAATTAGATTGTTGATGACAACACAGACAACTTATTTTTTGGCAGTAATCAGCATTTTTCTAAACAATATTTTCTTTACAAGCTTTGGCAATTTCTCAAAAGCCATTGACAACTCCGTAATTTTCACTGTACTATTTTGCATATTTTAATTATCATCAAATTATTCATGATTACAGAAACTACTATTTTTATTCACATAGATTTAGTCTTTCTAACCAGAAAGCATTTCTTGAGTGGATTTCCCTCCAAAACTCTCCTTACAGAGATTTATAATTTCAAGTGGTAAATTCTTGGCCTCTGTTATTTTATTAATAGAATTCAGTACTGTCAATTATGTACCCCTGCCAAAAGAGAGATTACTAAAAAGAGCACATCACATGCATTCAGGAATGAATCTTATTAGAGAAGGAAATGTGATCCTTTTCCATGAGAAAAAAAAGTATTTAATTTCTTTAAAGTCAAGTAGAATAAAAGAGTGCCGAAAAACTAAGTCTATTGGGTAATAAATGATTTTACAACTCTTTCAGTGATATTAATGGATCAAATTGTGTCCCCTTCAATTCATGTCTTGAAGTACTAATCCTTAATACCTCGCATTGTGACTATATCTGGAGTTCAGGCCTTTAAAAATGTTATTAAGGTCGTATGGGGTCATTAAGGTGGGTCCTAATCCAACAGGACTTGTCTCCTTATAAGAAGAGAATAGGGCACACACATACAAAGAAATGACCATCTTAAGACAGAAGGAAAACATGGCAGTCTATAAGCCATGGAGAGAGACCCCAGAATAAACTAACTATGCCTTCACTTGATCTTAAATATCTAGCATCCCAGAACTGTAAGAAAGTGAATTCTGTTGTTTAAACCACTTACTCTGTGGTATTCCACTATAGCTTCCTTAATAACTAATACAGATGATTACAGATAACTACTTTCAGACTACAATAGCGTGTGAATGAGGTTCATCGAAGCCCATTGGGAATAATCATCAGTCCTATTAGTTCACTGAAGATAATTAAGAGTAAGACAAAGAATAGGAATAGTCAAGTATCCTTATAAATGAAGAAAGGGACATGTGAATGAAACTAAGGAATTTAGAGCCTCTTGATGACTGAATGTCAAAAACAGTTATCTTTTTTTTTTTCACTTTCAAAATTTGTAAATTCTAGGTGTTGACATTAGCACACTGAATTATTTTGGTTATTTAGACTATAGTCCATTTGGAAGAGCAGTAAAGGCAAACGTGTGGACATTGGGTTGCCGCAATTCTCCTGTGGTCTCATTTGTACCTGTTGCTATCAGTTCATGTTGTACCACTTCATTGGAGTCTAGATATTGTCCCCAGATTCATTCTGAGCACAGTGTTTCACACTGCCAATAGCTATTGGTAAGATTCATTTAATTTTGTCACTAAGGAAATGATTATTTGAAGATTACTATGTGCCAGACACCGCTATAGGCACAAGGGAAGTAGCAGGTGGAAAAGAAGGAGTCAAGCAGCTGGTCTGCAATCTATTTATTTCTCTTTGCCATGAGGATGCTCAGAGAGAAGGCATCTGGCATTCTAATGTCATTATAAACAGGCTGATAATTAGTCTTCTAGTTAATAGACAACAGTATTTACTAGGAGGAGCATCTTTATGTAAAAATATTTTTGATAACTTGTTTCTGGTTTAGCACTGCCAGAGCAAACACATAATACTATGAGGAATGGATCCCTAAGACATTTCCTGTAAGTTCTAACTATGTAGGTATGAAATGGATGTGTTTTAAATCCTAAAATGCTGCCTGATATGTAAGGGGACTATGGCCAGGGACAGAGAGCACATGTTCAACAGAAAAAACCTGGAGGGTCACGTTCCGTGACTTTACACATGTCAGATGTCTGTATATTTTGCTGGTGTTTCTTGATTCCTGTGTCTCTGAAATGATGAGTTGTCTTGATTCCAGGCATAGCCCCCAATTTGTTAGTCTGATTTGATAGGCCTATGCATTGTGTTATCTCAGTGGTATACAAAACAATAATCCCTACATTGATGAAGTGTGTGTTCCAGTGGGTGAGAAAGCAAATCAGTCATTCCTAAGGAACACTGCAGTGCTAATGAAGAGGTGACCTTTACAGGCCAGCCTTCTGAAATTTATAACTATTAGAGTTGGTTTCTAAAGTATAAATCTGCAAATCTGAACACAATCTTTTGAGCTATTATTATAATTATAGTTCTTCAATCCCTCATCGGAAAACCTTGGGGCAAGGTGTTACTTGGAACTCAGATATTTTCCAGAAATGTTAGAGGGGAAAACAAGGAGGGTATTATAAATTTTAAAACAGAAGCAGTAGAGTTGAAGGTAAAACCCCATACTCAAACATTTTAAGATCTCTTAAATAAAACATGAATATATACAAAAACTATCACACAAACAGATTATAATATGTTGCTTCTCATCAGTTCAGACTATGCCAACACATGAGTTAAAAAGATAACTGTTTTCTGAGGATTTTGTTTTCTATGATTATAAATAAGGAAAGGTACCACTGCATTCTCCTTATCATCGATTGTCTACATTTTTAAATAAATAATTTTCAAAAGCATTTAATTAAAAGCATTGATTCATGGAGTCCATAGCTTCGTTTATTTTTATTTTTATTTTTTCTTTATTTTTTTCAGGTTTGCTAAAATACATGCTCAAGCAAATCATTTTCAAAATGAGTATGTGGAAGTAAATGTATTTATGATGGCATGGTCAAATATGTTTAATTTTTTAGACCAAAATCATAATTTGGGGTTAAAAATTCCATATTCAAAATCATGTTTCTTTTGAGCTTTGAAGCTATCACTTTATTGAGCTTTGAACCCAGTGTTGCTGACAATCTAGTTTTTATTTCTTTGCCAATAACCTAATCCTTCTTTTGAAAGCTCTTAGTATCTTCTTTTTAGCTTTTATTCTTTGAAATTTCAACATGATGTTCCAAGGTGATAGTCTGTTTTATCTCTCCTGTTTGTTATCTGGCAGAACCTTTAATTACAAATGCTTTCATCTAGATTTTAAGCTTTGGGGAATTTTTTCATTAATTCTTTGATTTCATCCTTTATGTTTTCTGTTCCTTCTTTCCAATATAGAGATTTTGTCATTCAAGGTTTTTAAAACATTTGCCCTTACTTTCAAGTGACTTATTTACATGACTTTATTATTTTTTAAATATCTATTGAGAGTTTATTAAATGCCAAATTTTTTTTCAAGACATAATTGACATATAACATTATGTAAGTTTAAGGTGTGCATGGTTGTTTATTTATTGCAGTATGATTATCACCATAATGTTAGTTAACACATCTATCATAACACACATTTATAATTTCTTTATTGTGGTGAGAACATTTAATATCTAGTGTCTTAACAACTCTGATGCATATAATACAGTATTTTTTTAATGTTTACTTTTGAGAGAAAGAGCGAGAGCATGCAGGAAGAGGGACAGAGAGAGAGGGAGACAGGAAATCTGAAGCAGGCTCTGTGCTGACAGCAGAGGGCCCAATGCAGGGCTCGAGATCATGAACTGTGAGATCATGACCTGAGTCGAAGTCTGTCACTTAACCCATTGATCCACCCAGACGCCCCTATACTACAATATTATTAACTATAATCGCCATGTTGTTCAATAGATCCCCAGAACTTATTTTTCTTCTAACTGTAAGTTTATACACTTCCCCCACACCTCCCCAAGTCCTCCAACCCCAAGTGTCTGGTAACCACAATTCTACTCTCTGTTTCTATAGATCAGCTATTTTAGAGTTCACATATAAATGATATTATACACTGTTTGTCTTACACTCACTGACTTATCTCAATTAGCATGATGCCCTCAAGTTCCACCCATGTTTTTTCAAATGACAGGATTTCCTTACTTTTCATGGATGAATAATTTTGTGTGTATGTTTATGTATCATATCTTCTTTATCTATACATCTATTGATGGATGTAGAATCTGTTTCTATATCTTAACTATAGTGAATAATGTTGCAGTAAACGTAAGAGTACTGATATCACTTTGAATATGTACCCAGAAGTAGGATTGCTGGATCATATGGTAGGTCTATTTTTAATTTTTGGAGGAACGTCCATACTGTTTTCCTAGTAGCTATACTAATTTTTCTTTCTACCAACAGTGCACAAGGATTCCTTCTCTCCACATCCTCACCATTCTAACAGGGATGAGGTGACAGCTCATGGTTTTGGTTTGCATTTCCTTGATGACGAGCGATGTTAAATATCTTTCCATGTGCCTGTTGGTCATCTTTGGGTCTTCTTTAGAAAAATGTCTATTCAGTTCCTCTGCCCATATTTTGATTGGATTATTTTCTTACTGTTGAGTTGTATGAGCTCTTTATACATGTTGGATAATAACACCTTATAAAGTATATGCTTTGCAAATATTGGCACCTATCGGACAGGTAGCCTTTTCATTTTCTGGATTGTTTCTTTTGCTGAGCAGAAACTTTAGCCTGTTATTCTTAAGGATTTAATCTTTTCATATATCCTTGTGAATATAAATTAAACCATTTTGAGAGTTTCTTTTTGTTCCCTTAATTATTACAGTTTTCTTCCATATTGATGATGTTATTAATCTTGGATTGTTTTTCTATTCAGTGAATTGTATTACAATGTTCTATTATTTTTATTCTTATTCATAGATAGTAAGGACATCTTAGTAAGATTATCTTCTCCCAGGCATCTCTTCCAATGTTTAAATCCTCATGCGCCATATTATTTGTCATTTCCTGGCAAGGTTCTTCAAGTGATGGCTGGTCACACTTTATAATGGAGTAAAACTAAAAAGAGTTACTATAAAAAGAGCAAGTGAACAAGCCCCAGTCCGCCATGCTACCTTTGTTCCTACAGCCACAAATGCTATTTATCACCTTCTTCCTCTACCACCCATTTTATTATTTTTTTAATGTTTTATTTATTTCTAGGAGAGAGAGAGACAGCGTGAGCAGGGGAGGGTCAGAGAGAAAGGGAGTCACAGACTGAAACAGGTTCCAGGCTCTGAGCTGGCAGTCAGCACAGAGCCCCACGCGGGGCTCGAACTAACGAACCGCGAGATCATGACCTAAGCGAAAGTCGGACGCTTAACCGACTAAGCCACCCAGGCGCCCTCTACCACCCATTTTAGATTCCCACCTTGCCGGGTGGGATAGCCCAATCTTCACCTGAATTCCGTTTACATTGCCCTTGTCAGGTTGCAGCTGTTGAAAATTCCTCATTTACAATTATTAGCAGAAATGCAGTATTCAAGAAATCCTTGCGTTCCACTTACACTCCTCCTTGGCCTCATTACCAGCAGCACGTCTATCACCTTGTGATAATCATAGTCTGTTACCTCTGCAAGGACAGTTAATTCTTTCTTTGGATGCATGAAGAACCAAAAATTAGCAGGCAGTAATTGCAGCTATAAATTAGAAGAATCATTGCTCAGTCTCCTTGTGGAAGCATCTCTCACCTAGGGACAGAATTTCCTAAAAGCCTAAAGTTGTAGAGAGGGCAAGCACAAAGTCCCCTGGGGGTTCATTGGAATCAACAGTAAGAGAAAGCATGTCTACTTTGACACCTTGGTTCCCATACTCATATATTCCATCTATGGGGATGTAGCATTACAAAATTGCCATTGGAAAACTACATACCGTTACTTAAAAGACAATACCATAATCCTTAGAGTATTCTCCCAAGCTGGCTCCTTAAGTAAGCTTTTAAAAGCCTTTTAACTGTTTTATAAGAATGGCAACTTATGGATAATTCAAAGGATTGGAATTTTTCAGTCATGTAACAGATACGATGTCAGCTCTCTGATTTTAATCACTTTGGGTAATATGAGCCAAACAACATCCATGTTGTCTGCCCATCTAATCTCATTCTTAGGAATATCATGGTTTATTATCTTTCAAAGCATCTACCTGAGAATAGGCCTTTGCGTGGTCTTCACAGAACAAAGGGCTGATAATCTACTAGCAAAGTGGAGAGGACAATTTCAGAAGTTAGGGGCTCTGAGGTTTCAAGTATGTCTGGGATTAAAGCACATCCTATAGGATGTCCCTGCTCCAGAGCTCTAGGGCATACTATTTCCTGTCAAAGCTTTAATTGTAGTGTAGGGATGTATTAATTTTCCACTGCTGCAAACAAGACACCACAGACTTCTTAGTTTAAAACAATGCCCATTTGTTAACTCTGTAGTTTAGAAATGTGGGCATAGACAGGCTGTATTCTCTGCTCAGGTCCTAACATGGTTAAAATTAAGGTATTCATGAGGCTGTGTTATCGACTGAAGATCAACTTCCTGTTCCAAGTTCATGTGATTGTGGCAGAATTCATTTCTTTGCCATGGTGGGCCTGGGATATTATTTTGTTTGTGGATGATAGCTGGTAGAAGAGTTCAGATCAAACACATGACATTCCTTGTCATGGGACATCTATCTTCAAAGTCAGCAATGAAGAACTTGCCTTGTGTTGAATACCTCTTATGTTTTGAATCTCTTTGGCTAGGAAGAAATCAGTCTTATTCAGTGATATCTTGATTAGATCAGATTCACAAAGAATGATCTTTTTTTATTTTTTATTTATTTCTAGGAGAGAGAGAGAGAGAGAGAGCGTGAGCAGGGGAGGGTCAGAGAGAGTGGGAGTCACAGACTGAAACAGGATCCAGGCTCTGAGCTGGCAGTCAGCCCAGAGCCCGACGCGGGGCTCGAACCCACGAACCGCGAGATCATGACCTAAGCGAAAGTCGGACGCTTAACCGACTAAGCCACCCAGGTGCCCCACCAAGAATGATTTTTTACATTCAACTTGTTTAGAACAGTAAACAGATCTGCATAATGGATTAGTGTTTGATTGAATAACGGGGAGGAGCTGTGTGCACACCAGCAGTGGGAATCTTGAAGACCATCTCAGAATTCTGTCTACCACAAGGAAACTGGTCTGGGCTGTAAATTTTGCTTTCTTTATAATTTTCTTCTCTCCAAAAGCAGTCTTAGAGTTTATTTCTACCACAGTCACCCTTGTAGATATGAGATGGGTCTTCTTTACTACTGTCCATAGGAACTGTGCTGGGTTGAATAGCATGTCCTCAAAATTCATGAGCCTGGAACTTCAGAATGTGACCTAACTAGGGAAAAGTGTCCTCTTAAATGTAATTAGTTAAGATGAGGTCACTCTGGACTAAAGTGAGTTCTAATCCTGGGACATGTATCCTTATATGAAGAGAAATCAAGAGAAACTAGGAAGATGCAAGACAAATTCTTTTCTCTAAAGGTTTCGAACAGAGTATGGCCCTTATGACATCTTGATTTTGAACGTAAGGCACCTAGAATAGTGAACAAATTACTTTCCATTGTTTTAAGCCCTCCAGTTTGTGACACTTTGGAACTCATCCTTAGGAAAGTAATATACAAGTTTTCTGGCTTTTATATAACGGCTCAACTTTATAGTTGTTTGACCAACAAATTATTTTCTTCCATTAGCACTCCACAAGCATGTAATAGCAACAAACCCATAAGACAGTCCTTATAACTACCTTATCTCTATGGAGATAGTGCATACAAGCCCTCTTGTACCTATACTCTACCCCATATCGCCATGGGTGAGAATTGTTCTAACTGCATGCCACAGCAAACCAGGACATATCACCACCCTCTGGGCACCCAGGAAAGTGTTGATGTGTCAGCTTGTGTCCAAAGACAGTCTTGAGGTATAATTCTTTCCTCTTTTGGGCACCTCAGTCTTTTTCTCTAAAGGTCTTCAGCTGAGTAGATGAGGACCACCCACCCCCTTAATGGGAGGTAATCTGCTCTACTCCCAACCAACTGCTTTAAGTGTTAATTTTATCTAAAAATGCATTCATAGAGATATCTAGAATGGTGTTTGATCAATATTTGGGTACCATGACCTACACAAATTTGCACATAAAATTAACCATCACAATCACCAACAGAATTCTTTTTGCTATCTACCAATGTCAGACATACATCTTTCTGGGTACCAGCAGTGTTACTGAAATAATAGTAAGTATGAATATTGTACCCTGGTCAGACTTAATGATCACTTTATTAGAGGTTTAAAATAAGATTTTCAATATTCCTTTTGAACTTTTAAGCTATATGTGTTGAATCAGGAAATCAAAAAAGTATTAGAGTAAAATATTATTAATCTTGGAAGAGCTCTCATGGCTATTTATTCTAGTCCTTATTTCACAGAGGAGGAAACTCTCTCTAAGAATCAGTTATTGAAAGTTATAATCAGGACTTTGTCAATGTCCAACCATTGTTTTTAAACCAGACAATTAGTATAATCAGTAACAATGGCTCACTACTGGGGTCAAACGGTTAGATGTGTTTTGTTTTACATTTATGTTATATTTATTATGATTCTTATAACTGCTGCTATAGGGCACAGAACATAATCCTGTCAGGGTAAAAAGATATGTGTTAAAAATTCTCTGACTGATTCTAATAATTTCCTTTCTCCTTGTTTCAGCTCCTTCCCTCAGTTGATAGTCATTGGATTGTATCACAGATTTCCTATCAAAAATCATCATTGATGAAAAGCTTTTGTTTCTGCCACATTAACTAAGTCTGACCACTGTGTATCTGTTCCAGTTGATTTTCATAATACTAAATATTCAACAAAGATTTATCAGTCCCTTAATATATAATTTGGCAAAAAGGGTAATATTGATTATTTCAAGCATTGGTCCAGCCAAAAAGTAGAGAAAAGAAAGGGCAGTATTATTTATAATACTACCACTACTAATAATAACAAAATAATTATTATTTAAATTAGTATTTTAAATTAGTATTTGAACAATATAAACCAAAAACATAAGTTGTGTGTTGCAAAAATGATCAAATTCAACAATAAAAAATAATGTAAAATTAATTCTATAATATTAATCATTTTCTCCGATGAGGCCTTAGAAGAAATCCTTAATGTGTAAATAATAGCTTAAATATATTTTTCCAGTGTTGAGGTTATTGAACAGTTAATTATTGTATTTATGTTTAAAATTTCACAAAAAATAATTTGTTGAACTTCCTGTTATCCAATTAACTGTATTAATATGTGTTTATTTTGAAATTTTATTTATGTCCTAATAAATCATTGTGTATGGATTATGTTAATTATTACAAGCTGTGTATATGTCAAGCTATATGATTTATGTATATTGGTTTTGATGGCAGCATGCAGTTTGGAGCATCAGACAGTTCTTTTATACTTTTTTTTTAAATTAACTTATTTATTTTGAGAGAGACAGTGCATGAGCAGACAGGGGCAGAGAGAGAAAGGGAGAGAGTCCCAAGTAGGCTCTGCACTGTCAGCAAGGTGCCTGACCAGGGGGTTGAACCCACAGACTATGAGATCATGACCTAAGTTGAAACCAAGAGTTAAACACTTAACCAACTGAGCCACCCTGGTGCCCTAAGCAGTTCTTTTATTCTAAGTGAGGTACAATGACTTAGTATATTGAGAAGAAAACAAAAGCATAGCATCCCTGTTTAAAGAGGTCTGTGTTGGGGCACCTGGATGGCTCAGTTGGCTAAGTGTCTGACTCTTGGTTTCAGCTCAGATCATAATCTCGCGGTTTGCAAGTTTGATTGGGATTCGCTCTCTTTCTCCCTCCCTCTCTCTCTTTCTATCTTTGCTCTCTGTCTCTCTCCCTCCCTCTCTCTCTGCCCCTCCACTGCTCATACTCTTTCTCTTTCTCAAAATACATAAAATAAGAACTTAAAAAAAGGGGTCTGTGTTACATGTGTTATATGATAAAGAAAGTGAAAGAAAAAGAATGGCTTTACACCAGTGTCAGATGTGTTTTTTAAGTGTTTTAAGCAACACAAGTTACAGCTAATGAACCCTAGGAGATAAAATTACAAGAAAGAATTGCCTCTGAAATATTGGTAAGGGAATAAGAATCTAAACTACATTTTAGGCAGAATTAGTATCTTGATTCACATTATAAAAATTAGCCAAGAACTTGAATTAATTAAGGAAATGATTTTTTCATTTTAGAGGATTACTAAAAGGAAAATGTAACTTATATATCTGAAAGATATTTGAAGATGGAAATAAACTAAGTCGGATATAGTCTAGAAATGGAAAGTTAGTTCAATGTTTAGAGATCAATTCATGTAGTATACCGTATTAGCAGTCACAGGAAGAAAAACTGCATGATTGCAGTAATTTATATAGAAAATATATTTGACAAAATCTAACACTGACCTTGATTAAAAATCTGAACAAAGTAGTATTGATGAACACCTTCAACTTAGTAAAGAACAGCCACTAAAGACTCTACAGCTAATATTGTACTTAATGATGAAATGGAGAATTGCCACCCTTCTAAGATTGGGGAAAAATGGGGACTTCCATTCTCACCACAACTGTTCAACATAGTTTCGGCCAGTGAAATAAGACAAGATAAGGAAATAAAATGCATGCAGAGTGGAAGACATAAAACTCTATCTATCTATCTATCTATCTATCTATCTATCTATCTATCTATCTATCATCTATCTACACACACATGCACACACATAGGATATTTTACATTGAAAACCCCAAGGAATCTATAGAATCTACTAGAACTAATAAGCGATTTGTGCAGGATTGTGGGTTGGAAGGTCAACATACGATAGTAACCCCTATATTTATACGTTGTCTTTAAACATTTTAAACTAAAATCAAAAGCTTTATATGATTTACAGTCATTTAAAAAAACCTAACAAAACAAGTGCAATATATCACTCATATGTGGAAAGCTGCAAACACTGACAAAAAAATCGAAGCAGACCAAGTGTATGGAATACTGTGAAATGCTAGGTTTATTCATTTCCTGTCAAAATCCCATGGAATTTTTGTATGTATGGTTAATTCTAAGTCTATCTGGAAAAGAAAAATGGCTAGAATAACTAAAATCATTTTAAACAAAAGAAAAAAAATTGGGGGAATCACACACTCTGATACACAGAATTCACATTTTCCCTCAGACATGTGTGTGGTATATTCACCAGTGTAGAATATATGTGGTATGACAAAACTTTATCAAATAATTTAAAAAGATTGAAAAACTACAGGATATGTACTCTGACCAAAGTAGGATTTAATTAGCAACCAATAAAAATATGAATTATTGTATGGCCCCAGCTATTTCGAAATTAAACAGCACACAGCTTAAGAACCAATGGATGAAAAGTAAGTTATAATGTTAATGTGCTTTTCATTGATTAGTATTTGCATGCTATATCTTTCTTCAGCTCTTTAATTTTAATGTAAGTCTTCATATTTAAAGTGGGTTTCTTATAGACAACATTTTTTAATTCACTCTGACAATATCTGTCTTTTAATTGGTGCATTTAGAATTTTTTCATTTAAAATGATTACTGAGATTGTTGAGTTATTATATATCATGTTTGGAAGCATTTTCTATTCTTTCCATTTTCTTTTTATTTCCTTTTGTTCTTTGACTTTTTCTGCCCTTTCCTTTGTCTCTGGTTTCACCTGAGCATTTTATATAATTCCATTTTATCTCTTCTCTTAGCTTCTCTTATCTTCCCTCTTTATATCAAACTATTTTTTCCTCTTCCCTTCCCCCATGGTCCTCTGTTAAGTTTCTCAAATTCCACATATGAGTGAAAAGTTATGATTTCTGTCTTTCCAAGATTGACTTATTTCAATTAACATAATACTGTCCAGTTCCATCCACATTGCTGCAAAAAGGCAGATTTTCAAATGTAAGCCTGAGCTAATGGGCATTGAAGGGGAGATTGGTCATTGTAATTGGGCCATCTGTGTTTGTTACTTGGTGGTTCTCAAAATCAGGCTCCTTGTTTCCCACTAAGTCTGGGATAGTGTGACTGTCTTTTTCTTCCTTTCTTTCTTTCTTTCTTTCTTTCTTTCTTTCTTTCTTTCTTTCTTTCTTTCTTTCTTTCTTTCTTTCTTTTGTTTTTGTTTTTATTTCTTTTTGAGAGAGGGTCAGAGAAAGAGGTAGACACAGAATCTCAAGCAGGCTCCAGGCTCTGAGCTGTCAGCACACAGCCCAATGTGGGCTCGAACCCACCAACTGTGAGGTCATGACCTGAGCGGAAGTCAGACACTCAACCAACTGAGCCACCCGGGTTTCCCGGCTGTCTTTCTTTCTGATTACATTTCAGAATGGACTTGCTCTCAGGTCTTTAAGAAGGACATTCCTCTTTTGTAGAAAATTTACATCTGAAAGAGATAGAAAGAGAATTTACAACAGCAATTTTTCTAAAATAAATGCTATAAGAAAAGGAAGGGTAGCAGCCTACCCTCAGGAAGATACCTATTTTAATTTAACCAAGGTGATGGGAAGCTTAAGGCCATCCTGGTGAGTTTCTAGATTTTTCTCCTTCTTAAAAAGGTCTTTTAACATTTCTTGCAGGCCAGATCTGCTGGAGGGGAAGGGAGTCCTTCAATTTTTATTCATCTAGGAAATATTTATTTCTCCTTCACTTTTAAATCATAGCTTCATGGACATAAATTAAAGGTAAGTGAGGCTTTTTTTTTCTTTTAGCAAAAATATTTCACTATACTTTCTTTTTAAAAACACATTATTTCAAGGAGACTGGGTGGTTCAGTCGGCTTCTAATTTTTGCTCAGCTTATGGTCCCACAGACTGTGAGTTCCAGCCCCACGTGACTTTGAGCTCAGAGCCTGGAGCCTGCTTTAGATTCTGTGTCTCCTTCTTTCTCTGCTCTTCCCCGCTCACGCTCTATCTCTGTTTCTCAAAAATAAACGAACATTAGGACATTATTAAAAACTTCTTTATTTTTTTATTTTTTTAAATGTTTTTTTTCTTTATTTCTGAGAGAGAGAGAATGTGAGCAGGGGAGGGTCAGAAAGAGAGGGAGACATAGAATGCGAAACATGCTCCAGGCTCTGAGCTAGCTGTCAGCACAAACCCCGAAGTGGAGCTCAAACCCATGAACCATGAGATCATGCTCTGAGCCGAAGTCAGACACTTAACCGACTGAGCCACCCAGGCGCCCCAAGATGGTGAGAATGTTTTGGCAACTGCATTTCTGACTAATGAGAGCAGGTACTATTTGCACATGAACCTAGTCCTTCTTACACTACACCATAGAAGAGACACAAAGAGATGTGTTCTCATGTGATTACTGGGGAAAAGAGGTAAAGCTAAGAGGCAGCATATTTTTCTCCAGTGCTTACAAAAGGAAAAAAACTCTCTATTAAACATTTTAAGCTAATTACAGAAAAGATAGTAATGTTGATACATACTAAAATTTTAAAAGGTAATCCAAATCATACTTCCATTATGAAAGAGAATTCTTTGTATCTCTGTATGCATTATATTGTTTAACAAAATTGGCACATTACTGGATACTTACTTGGTATCTTGATCCTTTCATATTTAGTCTCATATACTAAGCATTTCCTATCCATTAGCTAACCTTCATAAACAGAATTTAATGCATCACATATGATAAATTGTGTTCCATAATTAAATTGACCTTGCTAGTACTTTTATATTTGGGTTATTATCACTTTTGTAATATTATTTAAAAGGTTTATTTGAGGCTTCTGGGTGTCTCAGTCAGTTAAGTTTCTAACTTTGGCTCATGTCATGATCTCGCGGTTCACGGGTTCAAGCCCCATGTCTGGCTCTGTGCTGACAGCTCAGAGCCTGGAGCCTGCTTTGGACTCTGTGTCTTCTTCTCTCTATGCCTCCTCCTCCAACTAAAATTCTCTCCCCCAACTCAAAAATAATAAATAAAACACATTAAAAATTTTTAAATGGTTTATTTACATTATGGTATCTTACATCTGAAAAAAACTCTTAGGCTAAATACAGAGAGGGATTATATTCAACAATTCTTACAGTAGCACTTTATTACTCAAGACCTTATAAAAATAATAGAAGTTTTAATAAGAATAACTAGATCTAGATCATCACATGATGTGTTTTGATACAAATTCTCAATTATTGGCACACTGATACACTAATGAAAATGCTTAGATTCTACATGTTGTCGACAAAATAATGGACTTCAAACATGTCACTTCCTAATTTCTGGAACCATCTTACAGGGTAAAAAGAAACTTTGCCAAAGAGATGAAGGATATGTTTGAAATGGAAGCATACTCTGCAGTATTCAGGTAGGTCCAATGTAATCCTTAAAAGTGAAAGATGAAAGCAGAAGCTTACACAAGAGAAAAGTGATACAAGGAAAAATAAAAGGAGAGAAGTGACATTCAAAGTGTCAGTGTGATTAACCGGCCATCAGGGCCCTGAAGATGAAAGAAAGGGACCATAAACCAGGGAATTTAATGGTCTCTGGGCTCTGGGAATGACCCTCAGTTGACATTCAGGAAGAAAGCCAGGACCTCAGTCCTACAATCACAAGGAATTAAACTATGTTAACAACTTAAATAAGCAAGGAAATGGATTTCCTCTTAGAGCCTTTAGAAAGAACAAAGAGGTGTCAACACTTTGATTTTAATCTGTTGAGATTTGCATCAAAAGTCTGACTATGGAGCTATTGATAATTAGTGTTGTTAAATCATAAACAAACTGATAATTTGTAATGGCAGCTATAAAAAATGAACACACTAACTACCAAACTATATTACTGATAATCATAATGTAATTATCATAATTATAATATGGCTTGGTATTTTTAATTAGCACATTATATCTCCCAATATAAATCAAATACTTTTATTAACTCATTAGGTATCTATACTCTATGACTTAGAGTTTATTGTTAGTCACATTTTAGATGGGAAAGTACTAAGATACTGAATGGTTAAGTGACAGTCAAAAACATTTCATTAAAAGCAGAAATATCAGGATTTGTTATTAATTTTTTTCTTGATAAAACATAATAAACATAAAAATTAATGAGTTACTGAAATGCATCATCAGTTGAGGTGGACGGAGCTTTTAAAAATCAATTCATATACTCATTCTTTATTTTAATTTACTTATTTCTAAAATCAGACTGAATTTAGCATCTATTCTTTGCGTGTTCATTGTAGATTTGATTATAAAATACATGTATGAAAATATATAAAACATAATTTAATATATTGAAATAGAAAAATTCTGTCTTGGAAATGTTCTCAAATTTTCTGAACTTCTTTAAGAGTTATATCTTTAAGAGTTACATGCCCCAAATCACAGAGCAGTCTATCACTAAAAAATTATTTTAGAGATATAGCAATTGGCCATTAAATGAGGCCTTCTTTCAGTTTAGTTGATAGCCAATAATCATGTGAGGAATTGGTCTACACATTGTGACATCTACAGACTTACTTCATTAGAATTATGGGAAGCAATCCCCATAGAAACTCATTGGCTGAAGTCCAAATCCTCCCAACAGAAGCAATATTATACATACTTTCTGTCAGAAAAAGTGATCCATGCTAGACAGAAGTTTGGGAGGAGAGGACACATGAGACGGAAGGATAAGAAGAACCAGCTCCTTCCCATGTCCCTTGGTTTTGTGGGAACAGAACTTCAAAAGGCATGTCTCCCAACGCCCTGCAGCTAAACAGTCAGAGGCTTGGAGGAAGGGACCATGTGTATTGGATGTACGATTCATGGTGCAAAATGGTGCAGTCTGTCTACCCATGTGGAGAGCTGTCATAGGACAACATAGTGTGGCCAGAAGGGGCCCCTGCCAATTAGCTTTGCTGAAATGTCTTTAAGGTTATAGTGGTGGAATTAGCAGGCAAGGGGGGTCCATGGCAGAGGTGAGAGGCTAGGCTGCTGGATGAATGAAGGGTAGAGGATGTGGCTGGAGCCCAAGTGAACATGTTCCCGGTTGTAGCAAGATCAGGCTCTGCATTACAACAGCTAAACTTTCAGCTCAGATGACCAGAAGGACAACCAGTATTCAGGGAAGAAAGGGATATGGCTCTGGAGACAGCAGGTGCCTGCACGGCACTGATAAGCATGAGAACAAAGTCAAGCGCGAAGTCAAGAACAAAGTGAAGACCTCTAAGACAGAAGACTTAGTCTTTCTCCATAGACATTGATGCTTTCCTAAAGATTACATTTAAATAATCATGTAAGACTAACTTCAAACCAACTTGGATATTTATTTATTTTTTTTTTTTTTTTCTGCAAGTGAACTTTGCAACTCTCTATTATATGATATTTGGAAGTCTACTTTTTATCAACTTAAGCCTTGCATATGTACAATGATACCTGCCCTGTGTTCATACTTGCAAATGTTCTTGGGGGAAATAATAGCTCACATTTTTCATCATTTACTGTGTGCCACAGGCTATTCAAAATACATATACTAACTCTTCAAATGTTTACAGCCCCACAAAATTGGCAATCATGTCATTCTTCAACTGTTACAAATAAGGAAATTGAAGAGCAGCAATTTAGATAAATTCATGAGGACCATCCTTTTAACAGAAGGTGGAATCAGGATTCTACACAAGGGGATTTGTATCTAGAGGCTGGGTTCTTAATATGTTATGCTAATACCATCATGGATATAAAACCACATAGTTCAGTTATGGGTAGAAAAATTGGAAACAAGGAAACAAACTATTTAGAAATAACTAACTTTTAAACTGCTTTTGGAGAAAGAGAGCTGTTGATTGACTCTCTTTCCCTCTCAAGGTTTTTAATCAAAAATAGCTCAGCTAGGTGTGTACGTAGAAGCCAGTTCCAAAATTGGTTCTATTTCTCCCTAGTCACATGAAGCTCCTTACACTAGTTTACTGGCAACAAATAAAAAATTGGTCTTAGGTGGTCAGTGGGCCAGAAAATACTTGTTTTCCTAAAGCCAGAGACTAGGGTATGGAATTCTCCCATGCTATCCAACTAAGTCTTATGTGATATAATAAAATGTAAAGGTGTCTCCGTTATATAAAAGTATTGTGGCTCCTCAAATGGACTCAGAGTCATTTTCACCAATTGTTATGGAAAAGATATCCCTGAGTTACTACAATAGTAGCTCAATTGTTTCATAATGATTAGTATGAACCGGTTGTTTTCTCTCCCACAACAACTAATGGTGGGTGACACCAGCAGTTAAGATATTTCACTGTCCAATGCAGGAGCTGATCATTTCTCTTGAAATCTCCAGAAGTGGATATCGGCTTTGGCGGAGGGAGGGGGTGGTGTAGGGAAAATAGGAAGGAAAAAAGAAAACATGATATATCCTTTTCTAAAGATCCTTTATTAGGTTTTAGTAGTAGTTTGTGCTTAGTCTGAGTTTTTTGGCTCTCTCTGTTCTGTTTAACTTGTTCATTCAGGTTAAAGAAGCAGGCCACCAAAAGCCATGATGAGTTTCAAGATTAAATGCAAGCAGCTCAATCAGACCATATTGAAAATACCGAGCGGTAAAATTATCTTCTTCGATGATATTAACATTATTTTTATAAGGAACGCTGCTTTGGAAGTCCTATCGTACATCCAAAAGATGTGTTGCTAATGTTAAAACTGTAATTTAGAGTTATTTTGAGTTTAAAGAATTAAAATTCCTTATAGATTCTGGATATTAACCCTTTATCTGATATGTCATTTGCAACTATCTTTTCCCATTCCATTGGTTGCCTATTAATTTTCTGGGTTGTTTCCTTGGCTGTGCAGAAGCTTTTAATCTTGATGAGGTCCCAACAGTTTATTTTTGCTCTTGATTCCCTTGCTTTTGGGGATGTGTCAAGTAAGAAGTTGCTGCGGTGGAGGTCAAGGAGGCTGTTTCCTGCTTTCTCCTCTAGAGTGTTGATAGTTTCCTGTCTCACGTTCAGGTCCTTTATCCATTTTGAGTTTATTTTTGTGCATGGTGTGAGAAAATGATCTAGTTTCATTCTTCTGCATGTTGCTGTCCAGTTCTCCCAACACCATCTGTTAAAAAGGCTGTCTTTTTTCCATTGGATATTCTTTCCTGCTTTGTCAAAGAT